>NC_085867.1:1301531-1361531 GCF_034702125.1 Engraulis encrasicolus
CCTGCATAAATGGTGAATCACTTAAAGAGCTCAAGCAGCATGACGGCTGCTGTTGTGCCGCTGCTCTCTGCTCTGCACGGCGCTGCTCTCTTACCAGGGGCTGGACGGGGAACAAGAAAAAAAAAACAGCCAGGCATATTTGGTCTAAACTGGTATCTCACACATACTGTATACAGTGCAGTAAAAAGGCAATTCCACACCTAACCGACAATTGGGCATCAGGGATCATTAACACTTACAGTGCTCGCCAAAAGTATTGGCACCCCTTCAATTCTGTCAGATAATACTCAATTTCTTCCTGAAAATGATTGATCATTTATTTTTCCTCTATTCATTTGAGTTAGCAGAACAAAATGAGGCCTTCAAAGAAAAGAACACGGTCCCTGAAGTCGAATATGGCAGAGTTTCCCCGATGTTTTGAGGTTGCTTTGCTGCCTCTGGCACTGGACTGCTTGACTGTGTGCATGGCATTATAAAATCTGAAGACTATCAACAAATGTTGCAGCATAATCTAGGAGTCCACCCCTGAATCCCATAGAAAACCTATGGAGAGATCTCAAAACGGCAATGTGGAGAACCCACCCTTCAAATCACCTCAAGGATGGTCTAAAATTCCAGTAGAGCATTGTAGGAAACTCATTGATGGTAATCAGAAGTGGTTGTTCACAGTTATTTTGTCTAAAGGTTGTGCTACCAAGTATTAGGCTGAGGGTGTCAATACTTCTGTCCGGCCCATTTTTGGAGTTTTGTGTAAAATGGTCATTCATTTGACTTTTTTCATTCTCTTTTGTGTTTTTTCATTGCAAGACAAACAAATGAAGATATTAATGACAAAGTATTTGTGATTTCAATCATTTTCTGGAAGAAATAGAGTATTATTTATGAGTATTACATGGACATATTAAAAAGGCACTCATGCCGCTACGCGTGGGTCTTGTTTTTAATATGTCCATGTAGGACCTGTCATATTAATAAAGACATTTTAATAATTAAACAAACAAATTAACAAACAAATCAACAGCATTGGCACCTGGGGACTGTTGGCCCACCCACTCGGAAAATGCCCTGTGTGCCAGATTACCACTGTTGGCCCCACTGGGAAAATGCCCTGTGTGCCAGATTACCACTGTTGGTCCACCTGGAAAATGCCCTGTATGCCAGATTACCACTGTTGGTCCACCTGGAAAATGCCCTGTATGCCAGATTACCACTGTTGGTCCACCTGGAAAATGCCCTGTGTGCCAGATTACCACTGTTGGTCCACCTGGAAAATGCCCTGTATGCCAGATTACCACTGTTGGTCCACCTGGAAAATGCCCTGTATGCCAGATTACCACTGTTGGTCCACCTGGAAAATGCCCTGTGTGCCAGATTACCACTGTTGGTCCACCTGGAAAATGCCCTGTGTGCCAGATTACCACTGTTGGTCCACCTGGAAAATGCCCTGTGTGCCAGATTACCACTGTTGGTCCACCTGGAAAATGCCCTGTGTGCCAGATTACCACTGTTGGTCCACCTGGAAAATGCCCTGTATGCCAGATTACCACTGTTGGTCCACCTGGAAAATGCCCTGTATGCCAGATTACCACTGTTGGTCCACCTGGAAAATGCCCTGTGTGCCAGATTACCAGTCCAGCCCCGGTTGTGACTACATGTGCTGTGCTATTCGCTCCGCATTCACTGTGTTGCGCTCTTGTGCTACCCATCCCTCTTTGTTTCTGGCTCTGGCATTCTTTGTCTGCATGGAGTCATCCGTTTCACTGCTGTCAGCGCTAATGGGCTTTTCAGCCATGCGGGTATAGAGGTGGCTTGGGGTTCAAGATTGGTGCGAATAATATTAGAGGTACTCACCGGGACCGGTTTTGGATTCAGAGGTGCAATTTTGTTTTTGATTCGTTGAAATATGAACTGGTAATATGGGTTTGGCTAAGAATTAGAGTGAATTAATGCGAAGAGTTGACTTGAACTCTTCGATCACAGACACATACAGGCATGATTTTAGAGACGATTTAGGTTCTGCATTGATGGGTCTGCATGAATAATTTTAGTCGGTCATGGATTGTTGTGTCTTTTTACAGTATGTAACAGTGAATGGACCATGTTGCGCGCAAATGTAATTTGATCCAGTTATAGAGTGATTCTGCGCTGGCTGGTCTGGATTTAGAGGATCTGTAATTATTGAATTAGAGCAATTATGGGGTTCTATACGGCAAAGTGCAGTAACTACACCAATTCTGAAACTGAGAAAAAGGTCTTCAGAGTATTGGTAGGCCTATTAGGATGAATATTGCAGTATATTGCACATCTGACATAGCAATACCTCTACAACGGGACACACCTGGGGTCCGTATCTCGAAAGTGTCTTTGCTAATGACGGTAGCAACGTCCTTCGTAAGAGCGACTCAACTCTCTCTCGACAGCGACACTCAGCACTAAATCCAAGGGAATGGTGTTACGTCTTGAGACAAGAATCGAGAAACGGACCCCTGGACGATAAGACTTTGTCAAAAGAGAAAGGAGTATAAATATTTGGACAAGATATGCAGCTACTGCACTTTGGCTTTTGTAGGGACAGTAGTGGTAGCCTGGATTTAGAGAAGTGAAATAGTGAAGTGGTGTGGTGGCTAACCATTCACATAGGAACATAGACCCCCGGACAAAACTCACCGTTCATACGGGTTGTATGGGGTTCTGGAATGCTTTATATTTAGGGCTGATATGGGGTTCTGGAATGGTTAATATAAGGGGTGATATGGGGTTCTGGAATGGTCTATATTAGGGGTGATATGGGGTTCTGGAATGGTCTGTATTAGGGGTGATATGGGGTTCTGGAATGGTCTGTATTAGGGGTGATACGGGGTTCTGGAATGGTCTGTGTCCATAGTGGCGATCCGGGGGACTCCTTTTGAAGCCACAGCGTGCAGCACCAGATGGCGGGGGCCCTTTGTGGCGTGATGGCAGTTATTAACCATGACTCTCGCCCATATGTTTCAATGGGGAAGCAGGTGGCCTGGGAGATTGTGTGTGTGTGTGTGTTTTTTTTTTATTCATGCGATAGATTTATGACTATCTATCTCCATCAGCGACTGGAGCCACCAGGAAAGTCTCAGACAGCATGCATAAACCCCTGAAACAGGCCCGGACACTCACATTAACCCAGTGAGCAGTGCTGGATTAAGATAGCCTGGGGCCCCTAGGCTACAGGTTGCTGTGGGGCCCCCCAGAAGGCAAATTCTGCAACAAATTTACATAGACAGTGTCAAAATTACGAATTAGGAATTAAGGATAACATGTCTACCAACTGCTGTCAATACGACACATGAATTTGTCAATATTGCATCCTGTCACAATTCCGTAATTTTTCACTTTTGGCAAATCAGGGGCCCCTTGGCAGGTGGGGGCCCCTAGGCTGCAGCCATATCTAGCCTGTGCGCTAATCCGGCCCTGCCAGTGAGGCAGACTCCTGCACACTCGTATTACTTCTGTGAGGCGTGAGATCCTAATAAAATTATAAACCGATGTTAATGTGAGCATCTGAGTGTGAGTGGGTAAGAGTGTTCAGCAATTTGTATCAAGAATCTTTGAAAAAGTGACAATGTTTTAAAAGTGAGAATTCCTACAAAATGTGCACAGCATGTCTTTTGAAAAAAAAAAGAAATGTAATCTGCAATCAATCTCTGTCTCAATACAAATGTGCACATATACACATGGGCGTGTGTGTTTGCAAGTGCACACACACGCACGCACACACACACACACACACACACACACACACACACACACACACACACACACACACACACACACACACACACACACACACACACACACACACACACACACACACAGAGACACACACACGCACATACACACACCCCATCCACATCACCCCATCCATTCCTCTTTTTCAAAAACAGGGAACCCCTGGTAGTCCCACCCCATACATCTCATCATCAGCTTCATGGCACAGTTGGTTTCAAACTTGATCCCAGAATGCTGTAGGCTGCCTATACTGTATGAGACGTGATCCAACTATGTACAGCAGTGATTTTCAACCTATGGGACGGGGCCCACTGGTGGGCCCTGAAGGTCGACCAAGTGGGCCTTGAAATAATATTCTAAAAATTATAATCACATTTTGGTGTGTGTTGCTGCTGATTTATGAGGTGGGCCCCAAACATTTGTGACAATTTCGAGTGGGCCCCAAGTTGGAAAAGGTTGGGAACCCCTGATGTACAGAGTCATAGAAAGCCAGGGCACATTGCATTGCCAAAGTTTAGCTCAGAAATTGAAACCGCTAGTTCAGATGGTGGGAGTGGGTTTTGTGCATGCGTGCGTACATACGTGTATGTGTGCATGTGTGAATGTGCGTGTGTGCATGTGTGTGCGTGTATGTGTGCATGTGTGTGTGTGCATGTGTGTGTGTGAGTGCATGTGTGTGCGTGTGTGCGCATGTGTGTGCGTGCGCGCGTGTGTGTGCGGTGTAGGGGCTCATAATTAGTGATGACTCAATGAGGAGGCCGGTCGAGTGCAAACTCATCTCCAATGTCTCACACCCTAATGTAATACGTAACAACACTTCTACTTTTCACTAAACTTGAAATTGCATGCAAAGAAGATTTATGTAAATACATTTGGTTCCGAATCCTCAGTAGTCTTCATGGTAAATTTTCATGCTATCATCCCTCTAAATATGCATGGACTGTGAAGAACATTTTTAAATTATCTGCCCCCCCCCCTCCGAAATGCCCCAATTTCCCTTCACGACTCAATAATGAGAACAGTTGAAAAGTTCACCACAAAATAAAAAAAGCAAAATGAAAATGTTGCTTTTCCCACCACAGTTACTTTTAGCTCTTCGCTTTGAAACCAAAAAATGTGGGTGTACGTGCATTTTTTAGCGAAACGCTAAATATTCATCAAACTTCATTATAAACCAGGTCTACATTGGCGAATAAAGAGAGAGGACTGGAAAATATGTACACTAATTATGCCCCCTTTTGGGTAAGAGGGGGAGGTGTGTGTGTGTGTGTGTGTGTGTGTGTGTGTGTGTGTGTGTGTGTGTGTGTGTGTGTGTGTGTGTGTGTGTGTGTGTGTGTGTGTGTGTGTGTGTGCGTGCGTGCTTGTGTGCATGCTTGCGTGTGTGTGTGTGTGTGTGTGTGTGTGTGTGTGTGTGTGTGTGTGTGTGTGTGTGTGCGCGTGCGTGTGTGCATGCGTCCGTGTGTGTGTGTGCGTGTGCGCGTGTGCGTGCGTCCGTGCGTCTGTGTGTGTGCGTGCGTGTGTGCATGCGTCCGTGTGTGTGTGTGTGTGTGTGTGTGTGCGCGTGCGTGTGTGCATGCGTCCGCGCTTGTGTGCGCGTATGGTGTGTGTGCGCGTATGGTGTGTGCGAGCGCGCACGTGTGTGTGCGTGCGTGTGTGCATGCATCCGTGTGTGTGTGTGTGTGTGGTGTGTGTGTGTGTGCGTGTGTGTGCGCGTATGGTGTGTGCGCGTGTGTGTGTGCGTGTGTGTGGGTGTTAGCTTCTTGCAACAGAAATAACCATCCCCTCTGAGGGTGTTTTTTCCCCTTTGTTGAGGGAAAAAAAGGAAGGAAAAAAAGAGAAAAGAAAGATGGATAGAATCAGGCTATCTCGGCCTCCTGTAGTCGTTTGTTTTGTCAGCAGATGGGGGGAGACTGAAGGCATTGGCTGTCATGGAACGGGAGTTGAACAAATGCAGTCGGTGTGGGGGGGGATGTGTGTGTGTGTGTTTGTATGTGGGGGTGTGTGTGCGTGTGTATGTGTGTGTGTGTGTGTATATGTGTGTGTGTGTGTGTGTGTGTGTGTGTGTGTGTGTGTGTGTTTGTGCGTGTGTGTGTGCGTGTGTGTGTGTGTGTGTGTGTGTGTGTGTGTGTGTGTGTGTGTGTGTGTGTGTTGGTATTGGAGGCTTGTTGGCAGACGTGGTTGTGTGGGGTGCTGAGTGGGAGTAGAGTAGAGGGGGAGGAGAGGGGGGGGGTGTCGGGGTGGGGGGGGGCAGTGCTTGGGCATTAGATCAATAATAGAGCTGTCAGGGGGTCTGACAGCAAATGCTGATTTCACTTTATAAGTTTTGGCTTTGTCAGCCAATTGTGTACCACCACCACCATCACTACGGATATCCCCCCGCCCTCCACACACACACACACACACACACACACACACACACACACACACACACACACACACACACACACACACACCGCCACCACCACCATTACACCCCTATACCTCTCTCCATTCCTCCCTCCTGTCCTCCCTCTCTCTCTGTCTCTAGCCTCGGCCAGATGACACCGCAACGCGGGTTTTTTTGAATCCGAGTTGCAATTAAGTTGCAACCATACAGCATGTTTCAGTAAAAAATCAGGTCCTGATGAGAACGACAGGCTTGCTTCAGAATACACATTTCTTTATGTGAAGTTGTGAAGAACAAAGTATTCGCTAATGGCCGTGATCGCCCATACTCTTATCATGCAAATGACCTGTCACGCAGGGACCTTAGACCAGTGACAGTGCCAGAAAGGTTCACATTTTTTTAACAGACCCAGCAAATTTTGTTTTCGATCTACAGACATATGCCATGGCTTGTTTAAAAGCTGAAGATCTTAGCTTTTCATTACTAAAAACGATACATTTCTAGCCTCTCCCATTCCGAAGTTATGTCCATTTTAAGCGACGGATAGTTTAACAAAAAAATAGCGTCATTTCCCCCCTTTGTAAAAAGCGAAAGACGGTTTTATTATGGGCTTTACTCTCCGCAAGCGCGTACATAGCAGGTTCAGAATATCAGAATGTGCAAGCTGCATAATTGAACATTACTAGATGCCACAGAGACAGGTTAGATGTGTAGCGCCCCCTTGCCTAAATTACTGGCAAGACATCTAAAACTATGTAAAACACTCAAATAAGTATGGGGCGCCCTGAGTTCTATTCAGTATTGGTGATAAAACAGCAGTAGTTTAAATCGGTTGGTTATGAGATTAATTACCTGGTAAATACCCTGTAAATATACCTTTTTAATCAAGTAATAAGAATGTCACAATGAATAATTAATTGCAAATGAAATATCTTTCTTGTTTTTACTTAAAAATGTTCCAAAATGAAATTACATGACTTAGATAAATTAACAAAAATCTCACCAAAAGAGTGGGTTCAAAGCTTAAAATGAAATACAAATGGCTCTTATAGCCAAGTAAACACAGTAATATTTGTGCTTCAGCACAAAACCCTTTTCAATAAAAGATGTCCTTTAAATTGGTTAAGTACCCTTTAAACTCAAATACACCTCAAAAGGTAAACCTCAAATGTCCATAGCATTCAATGTCCATCAATAACAATGAAAAAACATACACAGTTCAAGTGCACAATGAATTGTAAACCTCCTATGCCGGCTTAATAACTAAATAATAAATACCCTTGGTGCAGGCCTGTTTCGACGCTCGGGTGCGTTGTGGCCTTGAAAATGAGACACTGGCCGCTTCACTCAGAGAGCAGAAAATAAAAGAAAGACTGGCCTGTACCTTGTTGCAGTGAAAGAAGCGAAGTTGCACGCGATCACGCAGCAGCATGTGATCACGCGCCAGCAGCGTGGGTCTCGCAGCAGCACCGTTCCTCCTCGAACACGCGCCTCTCGCCTGGACAGCAGCGCGGCCGAATCTTCCTCTCTCCACCCAGGTCGTCGATCCCGGTCGTCTGGGCTAGACGGTTCCACAACTTCCCGGTGTTCCGGATGACTCAGAGCACACAGTCCAAAAGCACAGCTACAGCGCGAGCCGTCTCACTGAGCCTCGAACATCACGTGCGCAAATACACTGGTCCCCCGCGGTATTCTGCTACCACGGTCGGCGATCAACTTCTCAAAAGAAATAAAACAAAAACAATGGTGTCCCGACGCACAAGTCTTAGCTCTAATACTCTAAAAGTGCCCCAGTCGACCACTTTGCAGCATAAACTTTCCCATTGCCTAGGAAAGTTAGAGCTAATGCCCTGCTAGCAGGAGAGCACAAACATTGCTGCCTGTCTCCTTCACCATCCTCCGACGAACTGAAACCGCATGGCGAGTCACTTCCCATTGCGCAACAGTTCACAGGTCAGTGTCCTTGGCCAATCAGAATTCAAGAAAATAAAGGTTCACATATTGAAAACGCAAATTAAATACAATATTGCAGAAACAAAAGTACAATGGCATAGAATTATTACAAGTTCTTAGAAAATACATTACAAACGTTTTTAAACATTTTAACACTTTTCAACCTTCACATGAATTAAATCCAAAATATAGCACAGGGCTACACTCTCCCCCACTTAAACGGTTTACATGTCCCTATGAAACCTAGTTCCCATGAAACATGAATGAAAACAAAAACCTAAGTGGCACAGGAAAGTGAAATAAAATTCCCTTTAACCTATCTTTATGACTACACCCCTATGTACTATAGTCAATGGCTGGTCTTTAGACTTCCCTGCCTCATCATAAGTTAGTCTGATAACAGGCTTAATAGACCTCTTCTCGCGTCTAGGGGAAGTTCTCTGAGGTTGGGCTTCCTCAGTCTCTCTAACGGGAGAATGTCTTTCAGGCTCTGCACTACCTGTTGGTTCAGCAGGCGTTTCTACCTCATCGGCAGCTTCGATCTCACCATCACTAGAGTCTGCAATGGCTTCTGACATCACATCACATTCGTTCTCTTCATCATGATCAGACACACTGTCCTGCTCATCAGCAGTGTTCTGTACTTCAGGCTCATGATCTCTATCAGAGACAGGATCTTCAAGATCTTCAGGTTCTGACCTCCATCTGAACATAGGCCGATACTCAGACTCAGAGTCACTAGATTCCTCATCCAGCGGATAACCTGCATTGTCTTGAGACTTCTTAGCATGTGATTGACGTGTCATTGACTTTCTCTGACTCCTAGTCACGGGTCTTGTCGTTTGTTCTTGAACATCTGACTCCTCAGAAATTCTCACCAAACTTCCAATTGGCAAAATGTGATCTCTGTGGATAGTTCTCAGCTTCCCCATCCCACTTTCAGGCTTCACCCTGTAGACAGGCAAATCAGGGAGCTTTTCCACTATCACATAGGGTAAAGAGTTCCACCTACTCTGCAATTTATGTTTCCCCTTCAACCCCAAGTTCTTCAAGAGCACTCGATCACCCTTGGCCAAGACTTGGTTGCGTAGGACTCTCTCATAGTTCCTCTTGTTTCTCAAATGAACTTGAGTTGCAGACTTGGTAGCTAACTCGTAAGCATTCTTTAAGTCTCTTTTCAGATCTTCCACGTAACGTGAATGACTCACTGGTTCTTGATCATCAGTACCGAAACATACATCGATCGGCAATCTGGCCTCTCTGCCAAACATGATGTAGTAGGGTGAATACCCGGTGGCATCATTCTTGGTACTGTTGTATGCGTGTACTAACTGACTCACATGACGACTCCACTGGCGTTTGTGGGTATCTCTCAAGGTTCCCAGCATAGATAACAGGGTTCTGTTAAAGCGCTCTGGTTGCGGATCGCCCTGAGGATGATAGGGTGTCGTCCGTGACTTACGGATTCCCAAGGTTCTCAGAAGTTCCTGGATCAACCGGCTCTCGAAGTCACGTCCTTGGTCCGAATGAATTCGTGCTGGAAGACCATAGTGAACGAAGAATTTTTCGACTAACACCTTGGCGACAGTGACTGCTCGTTGATCTTTAGTTGGGTATGCTTGTGCATAGCGACTGAAATGATCGGTCACCACGAGGATGTTGGCAACTCCACTTGAGTCTGGCTCTAGTGAGAGAAAGTCGATACATACGAGTTCCATAGGTCCTGTAGAAGTGATCTGATGTAACGGAGCGGCTCGTGGACATGGACTCTTCCACGTGATACACTTCCCACAGTTTCCTATGTATGTCTCAACAGTCTGACTCATCTTCGGCCAATAGAACCTTTCTCTTATTAGTTCTGCAATCCTCTCTACTCCCAAGTGTCCCATGTCATCATGCAATGCACGACACACCTGCTTTCGAAATTCTTTTGGCAGCAGCAACTGGCGGCGTTGTTTACCAGAAGCTTTAATTGTCACTCGGTAGAGTAATCCATCTTCAACTCTCAGTTTTGCACTCTCTCGTTTCAGTAAAGAAACATCTCCATCAGCAGCATGAGAAGGCCAGTGGCCTGTGTTCAAGGCCTCTCTAACTACTTTGAGGACGGGGTCTTTGAGTTGGGCTCTTTGCAAGTCTTCTCGGGTTAACTGTTCTAGTTGTCCAACATTCAGGTGAGTTGCAAAGCAATAGAGCTCAGGAATGCCCTCTGCAGGAACTCCTAGTCTTTCAGCCATACACACATCTTGTGCACGCACTTGACTGCAAAGCGTCTTCACGTCACCCGGACACAGTCTCTTCCAAGGCTCTGCTTCAACATCTGACCAGTTGCGTGAGAGTAGGTCAGCGCCAATATTCACCTTTCCAGGATGATATTTGACTTCAAAGTCATACGTGGCTAGAGCAGCAAGCCATCTGTGTCCTGTTGCGTTGAGTTTCCCAGTTGTCAGCACATATGTGAGCGGATTATTGTCAGTCATTACTGTGAATCTCACACCATATAGGTAATCGTGGAATTTGTCTACCACGGCCCACTTGAGTGCTAGAAACTCGAGCTGGTGGATGTGATACTTCTGTTCCGCAGCAGTCAATCCTCTGCTGGCAAATGCGACGGGACGGAGACCTTCAGGATGAACCTGGTGTAAGACTGCTCCTAAACCTTTGAGACTTGCGTCAGTGTGCAACACATAGTGCTTGTTAGGATCTGCGAACGCTAACACAGGCGCATTGGTAAGGCGTCTGATGATCTCACGGAAAGCTTCTGTGCATGCATCAGTCCATCGTGATCCAAAAGGTTCAGCCTCCTTGAAGTACTGTTGATCTTTCGTGACAGTAGGCTTCTTGCCTTTCCTCACAGGGGGATATCCTTTGGTTAGGTCTGTCAAGGGCTTAACAATGGATGAGTAGCTCGCAACAAATCTGCGGTAATAACCACAGAAGCCGAGGAATGACCTGAGTGACTTAAGGTCAGTTGGCTGTGGCCACTGTGTTACAGCTTCAACCTTTGCTGGATCTGTCGCAATCCCATCAGCAGAGACGATGTGGCCAACATACTTGACTCTGGGCTGACAGAACTGGCATTTGTCCAAAGACACTTTTAGGCCGACTTCCTCGAGACGGTCTAGGACTTTCATGAGTCTCTCCTCATGTTCTTCCAACGTAGCACCAAACACGATTAAGTCGTCGAGGTAAACAAGGACTTGTAGCAAGTTCATGTCCCCAACGGCCTTCTCCATTAGACGTTGAAACGTCGCGGGAGCTCCCATCACTCCCTGGGGCATACGCTCGAACTGGTAGAAGCCGAGAGGACAAATGAACGCGGTCTTGTCTTTATCTTGTTCCGCCATTGCGATTTGGTAGTAACCGCTACGAAGGTCTAAGACAGAGAACCATCGGCTACCTGCTAAACAATCCAATGCGTCATCGATGCGTGGCGTCGTGTATTGGTCTGGTATTGTCTTGCTGTTTAGAGTTCTGTAGTCTATGCACATTCGCACATTTCCATTCTTCTTTCGTGCTACCACGATAGGCGAAGCGTATGGACTCCTAGACTCCTCTATCACTCCAGCGTCTAGCAGCTGTCGGAGATGCTTACGCACGTCCTCTATGTCCGCAGGCGCTAGGCGTCTGGATCTTTCACGGAACGGACGGGAATCAGTTAGACGAATGGTGTGCTCAACGTCTTTGGCTAAGCCAACTTCCCATTCTTGAAGTGAGAACACATTGCGCCGACTGCAGAGTTTTCTCCTAAGTCTGTCTTTCCATTCATTGGGGATAGGAGAATCTCCAAAGTCTATCATGTTTGGATCCAATTCTTCAGTGTTTTGACTTTTCACTATAGGACTGGCCAAATCAGCTGACTGAACTGTTCCTAGGGGGGTTCCTCGAGGTATTGTAATCTCCTTTTTAGTTTCATTCTGAATCAATAGAGAGAAGCAATTGGGGTCAATGGCAGAAGCGGGAGCAACTACGGGCTGGAACATCACTCCGTGAGGTAATGCTACATCGTTACTGGTTTCCACCACGATTATGCCTTTAGGTGCTGGCTGGCTGAGGTCCAGTTGACATAGAACACGGCGACTCTCCTGAGGGGTAAGTTTCAAGTCATCAGGGCCCATGAATTTCACTAAGCCCAAGGAATCTTCAGTGTTTGTGTCATTGGCGTTTGACAGCACCAGTTCTCTCTTTAGTTCAGTGTTGCTGATTCTCAGGGCACGGGCTAAGGCCTTACTCTTTGGAGGACCACACAGATCAACGAGTCTGTGGAACAAGTTAGCGTTTGTGCCTAGGATCACTGGGACCTGGTCTGGTGTGTTGGGCCCAGGGCAAATCAATGCCAACACTGACAGTGTCTCTGACTTTCCAGTTAGCTCCTTTGGAAACTGCATGTCCACTACAATGTATCCTGAGTAGGGATAGCTTGTATCACTTAGTCCCCAAATGGCTAAGCCAGACACTGGTTGTATGGGTATATCAGACAAGTGCTTCTCATAGAATTTCTGGAAAATGATGGTTACTTGGGACCCACTATCCAATATGGCTGTACAGGGGTTACCGTTCACTCTCACTTGCACTGTAGAAGGTGGACCAATGAGACCTTTGGGAAGCGGGGCATTTGTGTTTGTGCATACTTCCTGTTTTTTAGAATGACAGTTGGTGGTCTCACTGTTTGGATTGCCATCGTTTGACTGCTTGCCTTTAGCTTTGTTAAGCGATGCAATGAGTCTCTTTATGACTCTTTTCTCATTTTCAGCAGATGAGCACTGGGTGGCGATATGGCCATCTTCTCCACATCGGTAGCAGAAGCGTTCACCACCTCCAGGACTTTGTGCTTGCCTATAGCCTTGACTTTGGCTCTTAGTCCCAACAGCAGCTACAGTAGCCGAAGGCTCAGTTGTATTTCCTCCGTTGGACTTCAACTTTCTGCTTAATCTCTTAACTTTCTTCCGTAAAGCAGCAGCTTCTGACTTGTCATTGCCTGAGTGACTTGGACTTGGCATAGATGCATGAGCACTGGCTCCTTCATTTACTGAACTCTTACTCATCTCAAACACTTGAGTTTTCAAAGCTTTAAAATCAGCCTTTAGCACTTCTATGCTTACATCATCGTCGACTGAGTCATTACAAGCAGCAACATTTTGAATACGTGCATTCACCTTCTTTCGCGTTTGCTGGTATTCTTCTTCTGTTCTGATTTCAGACAGTAAGTCAAGAAAGTTGGGGGGTTTACTACGTCTCTCTTTCAAGCGTAGTTGTAGCAACATGAAGTCTGAGTCTATTGCACCACGAAGCAGCTGCTCAACACGCACTTTGTCTTTGTCACTAGCCGAGACCCCTCCTTTTTTCACTACTTTGGCCAGAAAAGGTTCAATTCGGCGGACGTAGTCTGACAGCTTCTCCCCGGACTTCTGCTGTATGAGCCGGAAGGAAAAGTACAGGTCTTCGGCAGACTCAGCGGAACCAAATGCACTGTCCAGCGCATTAAGAAACTCTTGGGCTGTGGCTCCTTGCTTACTGAGGCGTAGTGACTTGACAATTTCGAGAGCAGGCCCTCTTAAGCACTCCAGGATTCGTCGCCTCTTCTCTTGTTCAGTGAGCTCACTCTCTTGAACCATCAATGTTGCCTGTTCTAGCCAATATTCTAGAGATTCTTCCCCAGCCGGGGTGGGAGTGATTCCTGAGAAGATCCGCAGGCGGCGGTATCCATGGCTCTCAGCTTGACTTTTGGTAGTGCGGCTAACCACGTCGACCATGGCGCGTAAGACTGACTCGTCAGTGGAAGACATGCTTTGAATGTCGGCAAGGGTCTTACCTTCTGACTTTAGAAAGAGTTGCAGCTTGGCTGAAAAGTCCTCAGCAGGAGCAGGATTAGTGGGTTGTTGAGCATGGGTTATGATCTTCCAAACAGCACCATCTGTTGGTCGGACTTCAGGAGGAACTACTCTTGGATCAATGACTTCTTTGCATTCACAGAGAACCAGTACGCCATCACCATCACTGTAGGGCTTTTTCCCCCTTACTCTCACTCTACCCCAACATCGGACTGTATGTAGCTCTTCTTCAATTTTGGCCACTTCGAGATCTTCCCCCACCCCTACCACTAGTATGGCGTGAGTAGCATCAATAGTTTCAGTGTCGCACCACTCCCTAAGCTCTGCCTGCAACTTACTATCAGCCATGACTGAAAATTTTAAGTTTCTAAATTTCAGCAAAAAGGTCAAAAATGCACTAGGACAAAGTAAAATATTTCAAAAAAATTCTCATAACCATCCCAGCGGTGCCTCCATTTTGTGTAGCGCCCCCTTGCCTAAATTACTGGCAAGACATCTAAAACTATGTAAAACACTCAAATAAGTATGGGGCGCCCTGAGTTCTTATCAGTTTTGGTGATAAAACAGCAGTAGTTTAAATCGGTTGGTTATGAGATTAATTACCTGGTAAATACCCTGTAAATATACCTTTTTAATCAAGTAATAAGAATGTCACAATGAATAATGAATTGCAAATGAAATATCTTTCTTGTTTTTACTTAAAAATGTTCCAAAATGAAATTACATGAATTAGATAAATTAACACAAATCTCACCAAAAGAGTGGGTTCAAAGCTTAAAATGAAATACAAATGGCTCTTATAGCCAAGTAAACACAGTAATATTTGTGCTTTAGCACAAAACCCTTTTCAATAAAAGATGTCCTTTAAATTGGTTAAGTACCCTTTAAACTCAAATACACCTCAAAAGGTAAACCTCAAATGTCCATAGCATTCAATGTCCATCAATAACAATGAAAAAACATACACAGTTCAAGTGCACAATGAATTGTAAACCTCCTATGCCGGCTTAATAACTAAATAATAAATACCCTTGGTGCAGGCCTGTTTCGACGCTCGGGTGCGTTGTGGCCTTGAAAATGAGACACTGGCCGCTTCACTCAGAGAGCAGAAAATAAAAGAAAGACTGGCCTGTACCTTGTTGCAGTGAAAGAAGCGAAGTTGCACGCGATCACGCAGCAGCATGTGATCACGCGCCAGCAGCGTGGGTCTCGCAGCAGCACCGTTCCTCCTCGAACACGCGCCTCTCGCCTGGACAGCAGCGCGGCCGAATCTTCCTCTCTCCACCCAGGTCGTCGATCCCGGTCGTCTGGGCTAGACGGTTCCACAACTTCCCGGTGTTCCGGATGACTCAGAGCACACAGTCCAAAAGCACAGCTACAGCGCGAGCCGTCTCACTGAGCCTCGAACATCACGTGCGCAAATGCACTGGTCCCCCGCGGTATTCTGCTACCACAGTCGGCGATCAACTTCTCAAAAGAAATAAAACAAAAACAATGGTGTCCCGACGCACAAGTCTTAGCTCTAATACTCTAAAAGTACCCCAGTCGACCACTTTGCAGCATAAACTTCCCCATTGCCTAGGAAAGTTAAAGCTAATCCCCTGCTAGCAGGAGAGCACAAACATTGCTGCCTGTCTCCTTCACCATCCTCCGACGAACTGAAACCGCATGGCGAGTCACTTCCCATTGCGCAACAGTTCACAGGTCAGTGTCCTTGGCCAATCAGAATTCAAGAAAATAAAGGTTCACATATTGAAAACGCAAATTAAATACAATATTGCAGAAACAAAAGTACAATGGCATAGAATTATTACAAGTTCTTAGAAAATACATTACAAACGTTTTTAAACATTTTAACACTTTTCAACCTTCACATGAATTAAATGCAAAATATAGCACAGGGCTACAGATGCAACAACAGACTGTACTGAATCATGCTGCTTAGCACCATGCTTCGTGACTTAGTTGCTCTTACAAGAATAAGTATGCATGCTGCAACTTCTGGAATATTTTGGAGGACATTAGAACAATCACCAGGGAGTTTACAGTCTACATGGTTGGCCCTCACGAAGTTGTAAGTCTGATGTCTTTACTCCTTTCATTAGTTAAGTATGATGTTTTGTATGCAGGAGGAGCATGTCAAGTTACTAAAGGAATTTCTTATCCCAACATGTGTACTAGCATTTGCTGCTAGCCGACTTATTTTCAAAACCAGCATCGCATAGTTGTTATTTTTCATTATGCTGAAGTGAGTGCTACGTGGAAAAATAGGCTACCAGCTTTGCGCATGTGGCACCTTGTGTAGCTTGTGGAGTGACTAGAGTAGCGAATCATTGCCATTTAGGCATCTGTTGATTGTGTTCTACACTTTATGCTGCTTTTTTTTTAATTTGAGAAGTTTAAACTAAGGTGTTGAATACCAATACCGGGCAGGTATTTCTCCCTCCTCTGGAGGCTGCTGTGCGCTCACCGCTTCTCCTTCTCTTTCTGCCCATTACGCCTGTTTCAACTAGTGACATATACATAATATGCATTGCTGATAACTGTTTGGGTGCGCAGTTAAAAGATAATATGAAGCTTTGCTTCGTGTTAGTCAGGGTTTTTTTTTTTTTTAAGATTTTGAACACGAGTGACCCACACTGGGCAGTTTGAAACGTAAAATATTGACCGTGGTAGAAATGAAAGAGTCTCCACAGTCCACACAAACAGTTGTCTGATGATGCCATTGTGCATGGAATTAATGTTGTGCGCAAAGCTAGTGATCACTGTGAAGATACCTCACTGTTTTTGGCCATGTGGCTGTGACGCAGATGTAAACAAATCCGTTTCGCCTGTAACAATGGCAACGCAAAGGCCTGCGTTACTCGATTTTCGCACTCTGGAACCCATTATTCAAAAAACTCGTTTTGTGCCACGTTTCTGGTGGGTTTCATATGGTTAACCCAGGGGAACGTTGTCACTGGCATAGAAAATCGTTCCCATGTAGCTGGCCCCTCTATCTATTTTTCTCCTCCTGCTGTTTCCTGTTTGCCTGTGGAGGTTTACCATGCGAGGGGCAACCAGACGCTGATACAACCTCCCAGGAACACACATCCTACTAGACAGGACCACCACCACCACCACCACCTACACCATCACCACTAGCACCATCACCACCACCACCACCACCACCACCACTATCACCAACACCATCACCACCACCTCCACCACCACCACCACCACTATCATCACCACCACCACCACCACCTACACCATCACCACTAGCACCATCACCACCACCACCACCACCGCCACCACCACCACCACCACTGCCACTACTATCACCACCACCACCACTAGCACCACCACCAACACCACTAGCACCACTGCCACCACCACCACCACCACTAGCACCACCACCACTACCATCACCACCATCACCACCACCACCACCACCACCACCACTAGAACCACCACCACCACCACCACCACCATCACTATCACCATTACCACCACCGCCACCACCACCACCATCACCACCACCACCACCACCACTAGCACCATCAACACCACCGCCACCACCACCACCACCATCACCTACACCATCACCACCACCATCACCACCACCACCACCACCACCACCATCACCACCATCACCACCACCACCACCACTAGCACCACCACCACCACCACCACCTACCTCACCTCACCTCACCACCACCACCACCACTGTCATCACCACCACCACCACCACCACCACCACCACCACCACCACTGTCATCACCACCACCACCGTCACCACCACCACCACGAGGAAGGTCACCACCACCACTGTCACCACCACCACCCACAACAGAGCCACCACCACCACCACCACCGTCACCACACTACCATCACCACCACTACTACCTACACCACCAACACCACCACCACCACCACCTACATCACCACCACCTCCACCACCACCTCCACCACTACTGTCACCACCACCACCACCACCACCTACACCATCACCACTAGCACCACCACCACCACCACCTACACCATCACCACCACCATCACCAACACCATCACCAACACCACCACCGCCACCACCACCACCACCATCACCTACACCACCACCACCACCACCTACCTCACCTCACCACCATCACCACCACCACCACCACTGTCATCACCTACCTCACCTCACCTCCTCCACCACCACCACCTACACCATCACCACTAGCACCATCACCACCACCACCACCACCACTATCATCACCACCACCACCACCACCACCACCACTCTCACCACCATCACCACCACTACTATCACCACCACCACTATCACCACTATCACCACCACCACCACCAGCACCTCCACCACCACTACCATCACTATCACCACTACTATCACCACCACCATCACCACCACCACCACCACTACTATCACCACCACCACTATCATCACCACCACCTACACCACCACCACCACCACCACCACCACCTCACCACCACCACCACCACTGCCACTACTACCACCACCACCACCACCACCACCACCACCACCACTGTCACCACTACCACTACCATCACCACCATAGCCACCACCACCACCATCACCACTACCCCTACTGCCATCACTACCTCCACCACCACCATCACCAACACCCCACCATCACCACCATCACCACTACTGCCATCACCACCACCACCACCATACCACCACCACCACCACCACCACCACCACCACCTACCTCACCTCACCACCAACATCACCACCACCACCACCACCACCACTGTCATCACCACCACCCACCACCACTGTCATCACCACCTCACCTCACCTCACCACCACCATCACCACCTCACCTCACCACCTCCATCCACCACCACCACCACCACTATCACCACTATCACCACCACCACCACCAGCACCTCCACCACCACTACCATCACTATCACCACTACTATCACCACCACCACCAATATCACCATCATCACTACCACCACCACCACCACTATCACCATCACCATCGCCACCACCCACACACACACACACACACACACACACACACACACACACACACACACACACACACAAACCACTTTCCATATTGACAACAACCCCAGCAAATCCGCACACACACACACACACACACACACACACACACACACACACACACACACACACACACACACGCACACACACACACACACACACACACACACGTCACGCACACATTCACATCCCCACTTCACACCACTGCACCCCCCCCCCACACACACACACACACACCATCCCAAAACCCCACTCCCCATTGCCCCCCAGTTCTCACCCCCCCACCTCATCCCACACAGTGATTCTCCTCCCTTCACCCTCTCCTCTCCCCTCAGCAAAGGGTGAGCTCTCCTCACACACCTCTGTGACGCGCACACACACACACACACACACACACACACACACACACACACACACACACACACACACACACACACACACACACACACACACACACATCCCCTCTCCTCCACCCTCAGCAAAAGGTGAGCCCTCCCCTCCTCCCCACACACCTCCCCTCCTCCCCACACACCTCCCCTCCTCCCCACACACCTCCCCTCCTCCCCCCACCCCTCCCCTCCTCCCCACACACCTCCCCTCCTCCCCACACACCTCCCCTCCTCCCCACACACCTCCCCTCCTCCCCACACACCTCCCCTCCTCCCCACACACCTCTGTGACAGCAGAGGCAGCAGGCCATTACCAGGGCTGGACTCCGGTGGCCGCCCCCCCCCCCCCCCCCCCCCCCCCCCCCCCCCCCCCGGGGGTCGGACGGGGGTTCAGGAGGCCAAGGAGGAAGGAGAAGGAGAAGGAATCAGCACACAGGGGCCAGGGGAGTGAGGTGTGAAGGGGTAGGAGGAGGAGGAGAGGGGGCAGAGGAGAGGGCAAGGTGGGGAACAAGGAGTGGAGGTATAGGCGTGGGGATAGCAGCTGGCCAGGGGGGAAATAAGGTCTGGGCACTTTTGGCTCAGGAGGCCAAGGAGGAAGGAGGAGGAGAAAGAAACAGCACACAGGGGCCAGGAGCAGGAGCCAGGGGAGTGAGGTGTGAAGGGGTAGGAGGAGAGGGGGGGGCTAAGGAGAGGGCAAGGGGAGTGAGGTGTGAAGGGGTAGGAGGAGGAGGGGGGGGGGCTAAGGAGAGGGCAAGGTGGGGAACAAGGAGTGGAGGTATAGGCGTGGGGATAGCAGCTGGCCAGGGGGGAAATAAGGTCTGGGCACTTTTGGCTCAGGAGGCCAAGGAGGAGGGAAAAGGAGAAGGAAACAGCACACAGGGGGGAGCCAGGAGGAAGGGGAGTGAGTGAAGTGTGAAAAGGGGTAGGAGGAGGGGGGCTAAGGAGAGTTAAAGGTGGGGAACAAGGAGTGGAGGGATAGGCAGGGCAGCCCCCTGTCGGCTTCCCTAGGTGAGATGTTGGTGGGAGGCGTGCTGGGGGAGTGGGAGAGGGCACTCGTGGTTTCCTGGTGGTGGAAGTAAGTCAAGTCAAGACACACAGCCACCTGGGAGCGCCTCTCTATACTTCTTTCTTTTTTTACACCACCGGCTTATGTTATTATTATTTGCTTGTCTCCTTCTTGATCAAGAGAAGTGGAGAGAAATGATAAAAGAGACAAGGAAATAATAATAACATAATAATGACAATATTATTAGGATCCGTGATATAAAAAAATTAAACGAAAACAGCATGCAAAAATTACAGCCAATTTTTGTCAGTGAATTGCACGCTGACAAGGGGCTGTCTGGGCTTGGTTGGGAATGAAGATGCCTTTGATGTTTGTTTACTTCTAATAAAGCATGAATTAATTGCTCCATTAAGAAGTGTTGCTGCCCTCCACCCTCTCCCCCACACCCCCACCACCACCCCACCCCCCACACCCCCACCACCATCCTACCCACAATCCCCTAGACCCAGATGTGACCATGGCAGCCAGACACTGGAACATGTACGGTCACCGGCAGATTTGGCTGGGCCCAGGACAAAGTAATCTGAAAGGGCCCCCCACCCAATACATTCAATGCAATGAGGACCAAATAATGCCCCCCTCCCCATTTCCCTCGGCCCGGGACAAGTAACCCCTTTGTCCCCCGTTGTCAGCTTCCCTGGGATCACATGCGGCTACCTGCCTGGGTGGCTGGAGAGCAGACACTACAAGTCAGATGTGAGAGAGGTTTCGTGCCTGAGCATTTTGTAACGCTTATTTTCTATTTTAGGATGCTTTATTTAAAATGCATTAGCCCGTGGATCGAGGCATAAAATATGCATCCCCTGGACTTTTCACCTTTTTCTTGAATTTACTTCTTGTATAAATCAAAGGGAAATTGAGTCTTTTATGGGTGAGAACTCATCCATGTTTCATAAGCCCCCAGAAGCTAGACCCAGATAATACACTGTAAAAAGAGAGACTGCAGTTCATTAATATTTAAGCATTTATGATAGAAAGATAAAACCCTGAAAAAATGGGTTTGTGCATTTTTGAATGGAATTGAGTAAAATTAATCATTTTCCAGCAATAATTCACTACATTTTACACACTTGTGAGCAAATAAAATTAGCTCTGAATACCAGAGTATTTATTACTTGGTTTAAATGAATTAAGTCAATGATATGGTGTAAGTAGTAGATTTTACTAGAATCGTATCTTAAGAACTTTGATTTTATTCATTGAGAGGAAGCTGTTTCAATGACAACTGCATTTCCGGCGCAGCCAGCAGAGAAGAAGTCGCTGCACATGGTCATGGACTGTTCACGTTTTGGACTTCTGTAAAGGTAATGAACTGGTTTCATTATTATTTTGTCAACATCTTAAGTTTGCAATTCGATGTAGGTGTACAGTCGAATATCATTCCGGTCTCTCACGTAATACAACTACTTGGTCTATTCGTAGGTAGGCATGCTGTCCAAAGCAACAACAATTCCCATTTTTAGCCGTGTGTTCAGTTCTAGACAAGTTCAAGAGCTGCTTTAAAGCTAGAAACGAAAATTTGTGTGAATTACATTAAGTTTCTCGGCTTTTCATCGCCAGTGCCTCTTTTTGATTAGGCTAACTGCACAGTTACGTGACTTTTTAGTCCAGTGTAGCAGGCTAGGTACATTAATCTGCAAAGACTTTTTTTCCTATCGAACTCGCTTTCACTGAACAGCTCGTGTTGGAAAGGCCAGGGTTTTGTGCATGTGCCTTTGCCGTGTCTCTCATTAATATTCATGATTCACGTGCACAGTGAGTGGCAGGTAGATTATTCATGTTCCTGGGCACGAGTTGGTAAGTCCTTTAGTTGAGTCGATGCCGCTTGCTGTTTAAGTCCTGCTTAAGTTTCCTTTATCCTATGTGCGTAAATGACCAAAATGTAAGTAATCCTGGCGAAATATTGAATATCTAGCCTTTTTTCCCTGTGTATGTGATGTGTGAGATGATAGATAGAAGTTTTAGAGATCGTTTTTTGTCTACTCATTTCCAGCTAAGTTACCTTGAGTTTAGCTTGACTTTACTGCAGATTTACGGTGCTATTTGCTTCCTATGTATGTGTAGAGTCATTTCGAGTGCAGTGTGTCATAAATCTGCCCTTTATTAGACATTGTAGGCTTATAATCTTGATGCAGAAGTTCGTTGGATTTTGTATTCATTTAAAGTGAAGATGCTGGAACTTCCCATAGTTAGTTAGTGCACCAGTATAGTTTTAACTAGGGCTGGGTATTGCAGCTATGTTCCTGTATCGATTCGATTTCGATTCTGAGGGTTTTGAATCGATTAATCACGATTCGATTCGATTCAATTCGATTCACTCCGAATCGATTCAATCCGTTCCCTTTTTGGTGCAAGGATTTCCCCCAAAAGATGCTGTTGCCTATTTTTATATAAAAATGTCAAAGGGCTGTGGCTTGACAGTGTTAACAGATTGCTAATTTGTAACAAGTAGGCCTAGGCCTAATTGACTAATACCTACTGGGTATTTACCATAGACCTAAATGAAACAAAAAGAACAAAAAGAAAAAGAGCAAAAAAATCGATTTTGTGCCCTGTGAATCGATTATGTGAATTTTAAATGATATCGATCGATTATCAATTAAATCGATTATTTAACCCAGCCCTAGTTTTAACTGGAAGATATTTTCCTGTCCCCTTTTTTCCTTGTAGACCACACACACACACACACACACACATGCCTTTGTTACCTTCATAATGTAAATAATTGGAAACCTACTGAAGAATATTTTATTTGGAATTGCATTCAATTGTACCCTGGTGCTGCTGCATTCATTGTATTACCTTATATTGAAGAAAAGGCCAGTGAATTCCTTTTATTCCATATGTCCATACACCAAGGAGACACACACGTATTTTCCAATTTTCCTAATACAGTCCACCCATTAGTTACTGAGCTATGCCCGTTGTAATAGCTCGTGCCTAGCTGGATCGACGCCGCGTGAGGAGCGGACATGCTTTGTTATGTCAGCGAACACACATGGTGGTGGTCAGCTAATGTCTCCAGATTCAGCTCTCAGTCAGATGGAGTAGCAGCAGCTATCACTGTAGACCAAACAAGAACATTGCTTGTGTGGTTGTGCATCAAAGGAAAACGTTAAATGCAAAATTCCAAATCGCATAGGCATGAACCCATTGAACTGTGCATACAAAATGTTAATGTGTAGAGTAAAATGGTGCAGGTTAAGGGCATTAAAGATGCATTTTGCCAAATTAATTGAACAGGCTAATGGCTGAAACAGAATAAAAAAAATGTTTTTGAAGGTTGAATTTGTGTTGAAATAATGTTCAGATTATCCTCATGCACTTAGTACACTATCACAGAGTAATTTAATCATCTGATGCATGCCCTTATCTTGTCCCCTCCCCCTTCTCCCTTCTTTTTCTAGCTGTTCGTGTAAGAGCATTTTTAAGTGAACTTGGTGCACGTGGCATTCAAGACAGCAAAGTTTAAGAGCATCACAGGGACCCAAATGGTTGAACAGCACAGAAAACAGTGAGTTTTGAATACAAAATGTAAATTTCAAAATTTTGTGCAGAGTAAAGGTGTGAAGGCCCCATATTTAAAAAAAAGGCTTCACCTATCTGCAGACGGGCTGAACTTGGGCTGGGCATTAGCTTGGCATTAGCTTAGCGTGATGGAAGCCCAAGACAACATTTTTTGGAGATATTAACACATTAAAGGCTGACTTAAAGGGCAAAATGACTTATTTTGAGGCATTGCTTAAAACAGTAGTTTCATGTTTTGATATGTCTGTGATGGTATGTTATAGAGCTTGTCTCTTTCTAACCCATGCACAATTTATTATAGGATATTCTGGTGCCTTTTGAAATGGCTTAATACAAAACTATGGTTTTGAACTGTTTATGTGTTTCATGTTTTAATGATGTTCACTTACTGCCCTCATATGTCTAGATAATACAAGGTGTGGACCTAAGATCTGATGTGTGGGTCTCTCTTGTGTTTTCTTCTTTCTCTAGTTGTTTGAGCAGAGAAAGTGTGATTCAAAGCAGATGATTTTAACAGCACCACGAGACAAACAGTTCAGCGCCACAGAGAACAGTAAGTTGTGCATTCAAAGTGTCAATGTAGAGATTAAGATGATACAAAGTAAGGGCATTGAAGGACCATGGTGCAGTTGAATTGAATGGGCAAATGTAAAAATGAAGGTTGAAATGTTCATTTGTTTTCTACATGTGCTTAAAAATGCAATGTTAAGGTCTCGTATCTGATGCATGGGTATGTGTATCCTTTTCTTTCTCTAGGTGTTCATGCAAGATCCTTTGTAAGTGAACTTGGCGCACGTGGCATTCAACACAGCTGAGTGGGATACCAAGCATAAAACGGCACAGAAAATAGTGAGTTTTGTTTCCAAAATTTGAAATTAAAAAAGTCAAAGGAGTAAAGTTTTTTTTTTTTTTTTTTTTTTCCTAATATGCCAACTCCCGGCCTCCATTGCTCCTTTGCTCTCTCTTTCTCTCACTTTCTCCAATATGCAACCTTTCTTCCTTCACTTGTGCTTGTGGCCTCGCCCCGCCTCCTGGCCCCTCCGTGGTTACTCTCACTCACTCTTTGTTACTGTATGTCTGTCTCACACCACACACCCGCACTGTCTAGTTTTCTGTCTGCCCGTCTGTCTGTCTGTCTGTCTGTCTGTCTGTCTGTCTCTCTCTCTCTCTCTCTCACACAAACTCTGTCTCTCTGTCTCTCTCTCTCTCCCTCTCCCTCTCTCTCTCTCTCTCTCTCGTGCACATGCATTATGTTTCTCTCCTTACGCCCACACACACACTCTAGTTTTCACTGTCTCTGTGTCTTATCTCTAAACCTCTCATGTACTCTCGCCCTCACTCTATAGCTCTGTCTTGATTAAATGTGAGGAATGACTGCTGTAGGATGTGAGGCTGAAAAACTGATAACTGGCCCGCTAGTTTTGGACAATTGACAATAAGTGCTCCTAACTATTTCAAAAATAATCCACAATCAAATAAGGAAGTGTCACATGGAAACAGATTGTGTAGAGAGTGATGTATTAAATTGTAATCACAGGATGCTCAGCTAAGGCCTTTTGCTTTGACTGATCAGATGATAAATAAGACTTTGCATTAATATTTAATGTTCTTGTTATTTCAGGACGCTGATGAAGAACGGATGTCCGAGGACCTTGCTGCTCAAAAAATGAAGATCTACAGCGTCATGTCCAGCTCAGCAGAGGGGCCGAGCGATGTTGGTGTCGTCATTGAGGGAGTGAAAGTTCTCACCACTCTGGGTACCTTTGCCAGGGCTTGCTGCATGCTCCTCGGGCTGACTTATGCACTAAATCTGGCCTACCCTAAGGAGCTCAGATATACATTTGAAATCTTCCAGAAGCTCCTTCTGGAGCTGGACTGTTCGAAGCAGTCCCCAAAGCTGTACACTTTGAAGAGTAAGTTGTTGGACTAAGGAAATGCCGAACTGGACACTTGAGCTGAGGCGGTGCAATGGACACTTGACTTCAGTTTTTCAGAACTTAATGACTTAAAGATTTACCTTTTAATTTCTCCAAACACTACTTTTTCAAGCAGGTTGACACGCACAAAAAAGTCAAACGGTTGATTTGTTGATATCTGATGTGTCTGTAGATGTGTTTGAAGCTGTGAACGAAACATTAACAGTGAAGGTATAATTCCAAAGGAATTAGCATTGTGTTTTCAGATACTTGCAAAGAAAAAGTACTTCAGTTTGTCTGAACTTAATGACTTAATTGGACATTTTCCTTTTAAGGGATCAGATAAAGCCAACTGCCCTCAAGCAGTTCCTAAAAGCTACATTCACCGCAACCGTTGGTCCACTGCACTACACTTCATGTGTCTGATGTTCTGAAGAATGACGAATACAGAATATGCAGACTGGTGTGTTCCCACTTTAAATAAAAGAGCATAGTGTACATGTGCTCACTGTAAAATACTTTCTTACCAAACTTAGTGCATTGCTTTGGTGTTAAATGCATATGTCCATTGATTGAGAAACTGAATCATTTCCACTTTGTCACTGGATGTTCCGATGTACTGCAGGACCTTTTTGAAGACATAATTCCAAGGGAATTCTTTATCCCCCCCCCCCGATATTTACAAAGAATAAGTACTCCAGTTTTTCTGAACTTAAAGATTTACCTTTTATTTTTTGGCCAAACACTGTTTTTTCAAGGTTGATTGACGCACACAAAAAAAATGTGTTATGCCATCATTGGTTGATTTGATGTAGCAAGGCTCATCACCGTCATGCACATGTTAGAAAATCCCTGTTATGTATCAAAATTATCTGACATGTCTGTAGATGTGTTTGAAGCTGTGAACGAAGCATTAAGTTATATCTACTGTGCCGTTAGCAAACTTATGCTAAGACCGTGCGATGGACACTTGAGCTGAGACAGTGCAATGGACACTTGAGCTGAGGCAGTGCGATGGACAGTGCAATGGACACTTGAGCTGAGGCAGTGCGATGGACAGTGCAATGGACACTTGAGCTGAGACAGTGCAATGGACAGTGCAATGGACACTTGAGCTGAGGCAGTGCGATGGACAGTGCAATGGACACTTGAGCTGAGACAGTGCAATGGACACTTGAGCTGAGACAGTGCAATGGACACTTGAGCTGAGACAGTGCAATGGACACTTGAGCTGAGACAGTGCAATGGACACTTACGCTTCTTCGCAAGTTCTTTAGTTCTTTATTAGAGATGCTCTGATGCCTCCTCTTACAGGTCTTGCTTGCTCAAACTCTGTTTCGCTCGCTCGCTCGCACACTATCGCTCACACACACACACACACTCACACGTTTGTGTAATTGCAGGTGAGTGTAATTGCACAGTGAGGTCATTACTTCTTCATTAGAGCCTTTCAGGTGACTCCTTACACAGATCTCGCTCACTCGCACTTACTCTCTCGCGCACACACAAGATTGTGCATGCCTGTGAACTTCAGTTTTTAGTTTGTTTTTACATTTTTTTTCTTTATTTACATTAACATTGCACATGGTGCATTCCTCTAAAACTTGTTTGTATTTTGTGTGCACAAATGAATATGCTTTTGTTTTTCTTCTGTTGAACAACCCATTTTAGTGTTGCTAAATTGAAAGGGGAAAGACAAATAAATGTTATCTAATTTCCTAATACTTTTGTGCATGGTAGTCTCCTTTAGCAAATAAAACTAGCAAATATAATGTAAATAATATGAGGAGAAAGTAGTAAATATTACTTAAATTAACTTTGGTAAGTTGCACATTTAAATTGAGAGTTTTTCATAATAAATATTTTTTAAAATTTACTCATTATTTTTAAGCAATATAAGCTGTCATTTATAGAGTAAATAAAACACACATCTATAGTGTCTTCTATTAGCCGGTATATATTATTATCACGTAAATTTAAGTGATATTTTTCAATTAATTTTAATCAATATTGTAGTCATAAAATATAATCAATTATATCACGTGTCACTTTCTTGCCACAATATTATTGAGTAAACCCTCTTCAAATTTTTTACAGTGTAGAATCGCTATCACAAGCGCTGTGTGTGTGTGTGTGTGTGTGTGTGTGTGTGTGTGTGTGTGCGTGTGTGGAACAACGCCGTTGCGTTCACACTGGATAGCATTACAGAATACCAGAATAGCGTACACACAGTGAAACACACATCATGTTAATTCAAAACTTAGGGAGTACTTTGGGACCAAATGCACTGTACATGGTGTTAAATCAACTCTCTATTAGTTGAATTAACACTGCATTTCTTTTTTATTACTGTGTATGTAGGCCTATTAATGGCGTGCTCCACAGAGAGAGGAGCCCAGACAATAACAAGACAGGGGAAAAAAACATTCGGCAAAGGCTTTCCTAAGCGCTTGCTTTCAGCTCAGTTACAGCGCAGCACAGTGGCAGGTTAAGCCCCATCGCAGCGCGGGGATAATGTGCATCAGACTGCTGCTGGGGCTAAAGGAAAACAAGGCATTGTTGTCATACTGCACTTGGGACAAACTGGTGAAACTTGCTGTAGTATAGTAGTTTGGGTGGCCCGCCAACAGAGACATCATAAAATGCTTTGTGAAAGTTCAGTTAAATTTGTGTGTGTGTGTATGTGCTTGTGTGTGTGTGTGTGTGTGTGTGTGTGTGTGTGTGTGTGTGTGTGTGTGTGTTTTGTTGTTGTTGTGTGCGTGTGTGTGTATGTTTTGTTGTTGTTGTGTGCGTGCATTTGTGTGTGCGTGTGTGCGTGCGTGCGTGCGTGCGTGCGTGCGTGCGTGCGTGCGTGCGTGCGTGTGTGCGTGCGTGCGTGCGTGCGTGCGTGCGTGCGTGCGTGTGTGTGCGTGTTTTATTGTTGTTGAGTGCGTGTGTGTGTGTGTGTGTGTGTGTGTGTGTGTGTGTGTGTGTGTGTGTGTGTGTGTGTGTGTGTGTGTGTGTGTGCTGGAGCAGGTAATGAGTGTTTGTGTGGTCCACAGAAGGCGTATCCCACCTGTTGAGGTGCAGTAGGTTCAGCATGGCTCCTTATGACCACCCCATTGGCTAATCAACAACACCTGCTTTGGCTGTTTATCTGTATCGGACCACCAGAGACCACCAGTGTCCGTCACCTACCACCAAATGATTACCACCGATTAGACAATTACCTGTGGGACAATTACTTTGCTTTTCAACCCACCTGTTTTCTAATGAACAAACAAGTCAAGTCAAGGCAAGGCAATTGTATTTGTATAGTAGTGCATTTCATACACAAATACAATTCAATACATTTTGCAAAAAAAATAAAAAAACATTTAATAGTCAGGCCTGGACTGGTAATGTGGCATACAGGGCATTTCCCAGGGCGCCGCACCTGATTTTGGTTCCCAACCCAGCCCTGAATACAAATTAAATGCATGTATATTGTGTATTGAACACCCCTTGGAAGATAAAGGGCACATAAGAGTGAATCTTCTTTTTGTCCAACCTCAAACGAAAGTGATTTTGCCACCACTCCTCCTCCTCCTCTTAGTCCTCCAACATTGTGTGTGTGTGTGTGTTTCTGTGTGTGTGTGTTTTGTGTGAGTGTGTGTGTGTGTGTGTGTGTGCCTTGGCAAGATGTATGCAACAGTGAGCTATATATGGTTATTTTCTGTGTAAATATGTGTGTTATGTCTTGTGGGCAATGTCTTTATTTATGTATGTGTGTATGCTTGACACCTTAATTTCCCTCTGGGATCAATAAACGATACCCTACTCTACTCTACTCTACTACTTATTCCTCCAACATCGTCTGCTCCACAGGGTTGACTGCCCTGCCCTCTCTGCTCTCCTCTCTTATACCGGCTAATGTACAACATCTGTTTAGCTGAAGCAGGCAACAACAGACTCTGTCTGCCACCCACCCACAAATGGCGAGCACCAAATAGACAATTACTCCAATATTTAATTAATCCCACCTGTTTCATAATCAGGAAATGATCATGACAAATCAATTCCATTTTCGCCTACTGTTATCCACCTTATTTTCCATCAGTTACTCAGGTACCGTACTGTCACTTGATTTCTGGGTATGCAGTGGAGTCCGTAGATGTCAACGGAGACCATTAACCAGAGAGAGTAGGCCTATGTGGTGCAAAATGAGGTGGATAGCAGGCAGCAGGGCCGCTGACAGCTTTCACTGGGCCCAGGACAAAGTCATCTGAAAGGGGCCCCTACCCAATACAATACAATGTAAATGGGGACCCGATTGTAGGCCCCCCTGTCTCCCTGGGCCCGGGACAACATACTCCTTTGTGCCCCCCTTGTGACCATGGCAGCCAGACACTGGAACACGTACGGCCGCTGACAGCATTGGCTGGGCCCAGGACAAAGTAATCTGAAAGGGCCCCCCACCCAATACATTCAATCCAATGAGGGCCCAATATAATGCCCCCCACTCCTCCATTTCCCTCGGCCCGGGACTGGTAACCCCTTTGTCTCCCGTTGTCAGTTTCCCTGGGAACACGTAGGGCTACCTGCCTGTGTGGGCCCCTATCCAATACATACAATGTAAATGGGGACCCGATTCTGGTCCCCCTATCTCCCTGGGCCCGGGAAAACATACTCCTTTGTGCCCCCCTTGTCAGTGGGCCTGGTAGGGAATATAAATGGAGGACAAAGTGTGTATTTGAATGTGTGTCTTTTTTTCCCATACCGAGATGAAAAGGTCACCCCTCCTCTTCCTCCTTTACCTCCACGTCCTCTGCTTCTCAGTGGGTTGCCGTGCCCAAGCTCTTTGCTCTTCCTTTTTGAAGTACATTGACTAATACGCAACACCTGTTTCGCTGTATCAGGCAACGGGAGACTGTGACCACCACCCATCCATACATGGTTACCACCGATTAGACGCTTTAGACAAATCATTTATATTTATACCACCTGTTTTGGTATTAATTAGCATGGCTCTAAATTAACTTTTTTTCGTCACTTTAAAAAAGGTCTTAATAGCCAAACACACACTAATGGGTCAAAGTGTCTATTAACTTTTCTTTTTTACCAGCCAAACTATTATAGTAAAGATCAGTAGGTACACAACTTGGAAGACATGCACATGACTGAAAGTATAATTGTTTTGCCCATCCTCAAATGAAAGGGATTTTATCTCCCCTCCTCTTCATCTTTTGCTTCCTCTTCCTCCACATCCTCTGCACCACACAGTGGATGGCCCTGCCCTGCCCTTTCCTCTGCTCACCTCTACTCTCCTCCCCTCACCTCTCCTCTACCCTGCCCTTTCCTCTCCTCACCTCTACCCTGCCCTTTCCTCTCCTCTCCTCTACCGCTGCCCTTTCCTCTCCTCACCTCTACCCTGCCCTTTCCTCTCCTCACCTCTACCCTGCCCTTTCCTCTCCTCACCTCTACCCTGCCCTTTCCTCTCCTCACCTCTACCCTGCCCTTTCCTCTCCTTTCCTCTCCTCTACCCTGCCCTTTCCTCTCCTTTCCTCTCCTCTACCCTGCCCTTTCCTCTCCTTTCCTGCCCTTTCCTTTCCTCTCCTCACCTCACCTCTCCTCACCTCTGCTCTCCTCTTCCTCTCCTCACCTCTGCTCTCCTCTCATCTACCCTCCTCTCCTCTCCTTTCCTCTCCTCTCCTCTCCTCTCCTCTCCTCTCCCCTTTCCTCTCCCCTCTCCTCTCCTCACCTCTGCTCTCCTCTCATCTACCCTCCCCTCTCCTCTCCTCACCTCTCCTCTCCTTTCATCTACCCTCCTCTCCTCTCCTTTCCTCTCCTCACCTCTGCTCTCCTCTCATCTACCCTCCTCTCCTCTCCTTTCCTCTCCTCTCCTCTCCTCTCCTCTCCTCTCCTCTCCTTTCCTCTCCTCTCCTCTCCTCTCCTCTCATTTCTTCCTCTCTCCTCTCCTCTCTCCTCTCCTCTCCCCTCTCCTCTCTTCTCCTCTCTTATCTTCTCCTCTCCTCTCCTCTCCTCTGCTCTCATCTGCTCTCCTCTCGTCTGCTCTCCTCACCTCCTCTCCTCTTCTCTCCTCTCCGCTGCTCTCCTCTCCTCTCCTCTCCTTTCCACCTCTCCCCTTCTCCTCTCCTCTCCTCTCCACCTCTCCTCATCTCTCCTCTCCTCTCCTCTCCTCTCCTCTCCTCCTCTCCTCTTCTCTCCTCTCCGCTGCTCTCCTCTCCTCACCTCTCCTCTCCTTTCATCTACCCTCCTCTCCTCTCCTCTCCTCTCCTCTCCTCTCCTCTGCTCTCCTCTGCTCTGCTCTGCTCTGCTCTCCTCTCCTCTCCTCTCCTCTCCTCTCCTCTCCTCTCCTCTCCTCTCATCTACCCTCCTCTCCTCTCCTCTCCTCACCTCTCCTCACCTCTGCTCTGCCCTTTCCTCTCCTCTCCTCTCCTCTCCTCACCTCTGCTCTCCTCTCATCTACCCTCCTCTCCTCTCCTCTCCTCTCCTCTCCTCTCCTTTCCTCTCCTCTACCCTCCTCTCCTCTCCTTTCCTCTCCTCTTCTCTCTCCTCTCCTCCTCTCCTCTCCTCTCCTCTCGTCACCTCTACCCTCTTCTCTTCTCCTCTCCTCTCATCTCCTCTGCCCTCTCCTCTGCTCTCATCTGCTCTCCTCTCGTCTGCTCTCCTCTCCTCTCCTCCCCTCTCCTCTCCTCTCCTCTCCTCTCCTCTCCTCTCCTCACCTCTCCTCTCCTCTCCTCCTCTCCTCTCCTCTCCGCTGCACTCCTCTCTCTCTCCTCTGCTCTCCACTCCTCTCCTCCTCTCCTCCCCTCTCCTCTCCTCTCCTCTCCTCTCCTCTCCTCTCCTCTCCTCTCCTCTCCTCTCCCTCTCCTCCTGCTCTCATCTCCTCTTCTCTCCTCTCCTCTCATCTCCTTTCCTCTCTTCTCCTCTCCTCACCACTCCTCTCCTCTCCCCTCCTCTCCTCTCCTCTCCCCTCCTCCTCTCATCACTCTCTCCTCTCCTCTCCTCTCCTCTCCTCCTCTCCTCTCCTCTGCTCTCCTCTCCTCTCCTCTCCTGTCCTCTCCTGTCCTCTCCTCCTCTGCTCTGCTCTCCTCTCCTCTCCTCTCCTCTGCTCTCTTCTCCTCTGCTCTCCTCTCCTCTCCTCTCCTCTCTCCGCTACTCTCCTCTCCTCTCTCCGCTGCTCTCTGCTCTCCTCTCTGTGGTCTGTTGATGGATTATGGTCATTAGGGGCTCTACTGTAGGCCCCGCCGCACGCACCTGCTGTGATGAAAGGTTAACCTTCCAGCGCGGGGCACCACTGTGCATTGGTGCCATCGCTCAGTGTCAGCCCATTCAAGGTGAATGAAGTCCACTGGACCCTGATGAAGCACAGTAGTGCTGCCTCCTGCCATCTCTCCTCTCCCGCCCGCCCGCTCGGCAGACTCTACCATCTCTCCTCTCCCGCCCAGGGAAGACGACAGGGGAGGGGATAAAGGGGTTATTTGCCCGGGCCCAAGTAGAGAAGGGGCCCAAATGTGGATTGTATGTATTGGATGGGGGGCCCTTTCATTATGACTTTGTCCTGGACCCTGATGAAGCATAGTAGTGCCTCCTGCCATCTCTCCTCTCCTCTCCCGCCCGCCCGGCAGACTCTGCCATCTCTCCTCTCCTCTCCCGCCCGCCCGGCAGACTCTGCTCGCTTGTTGCCCGCCCGCTGGACGAGTTGAGTTGCTGGGACACTCATACATCTTTGGGTGTGTCATCTCAATTGTGTGTATGAGATAGAGGAAAAGAGAAAGAAAGAAAGAAAGAAAGAAAGAAAGAAAGAAAGAAAGAAAGAAAGAAAGAAAGAAAGAAAGAAAGAAAGAGAGAGAGAAATGGGCGATTGGCGGTGTCTCACTCGCTCGCTTGACCACTTCTCCTGCACAGGGAAGCCGACAGGGGGGGCGAAGGGGTCAGTTGTCCCGGGAAAGGAAGAGAAACAAATTTGGGTTTCCATTACATTGTATGTATGAGAGAGAGAAAAAAAGAGAGAGATAGAGAGAGAGAGAGAGAGAGAGAGAGAGAGAGAGAGAGAGAGAGAGAGAGAGAGAGAGAGAGAGAGAGAGAGAGAGAAAGGAGCGATTGGGGGCAAAGGAGTTATTTTCCCATGTCCAGGTAGAGAGGGGGCCCACAGTTGTGTCTCCATTACATTGTATGTATTGGATGGGGGGGCTTTCAATGTGACTTTGTCCTGGGCCCAGCAAAAGCTGTCAGCAGCAGACTCTGCCTGTACCGCTTGCTCGCTTGCCCGCCCGCTGGACGCGTTGAGTCGCTGCATGGGGCACGCATACATCTTTAGGGGTGTCATCTCAATTGTGTGTATGAGATAGAGGAAAATAGAGAGAAAGAAAGAAAGAAAGAAAGAAAGAAAGAAAGAAAGAAAGAAAGAAAGAAAGAAAGAAAGAAAGAAAGAAAGAAAGACAGAGAGAAATGGGCGATTGGCGGTGTCTCACCCGCTCGCTTGACCATCTCTCCCGGCCCGCACAGGGAAGCACACAGGGGGGGCGAAGGGGTCATTTGTCTTGGGCCCAGGTAGAGAAGGGGGGGGCCTTGCTTTCATTATGACTTTGCTCCCTGCAGCCCCGCCCTGCCCACCTGCACTGCACTGCTCGCTTGCCCGCCCGCTGGACGCGTTGAGTCGCTGCATGGGGCACGCATACATCTTTAGGGGTGTCATCTCAATTGTGTGTATGAGATAGAGGAAAAAAGCTCGAGAAAGGGGCGATTGAGGGTGTGGTGTCTCCCATCCAAAGTCTGCTTGCATGCTCATTGTTCACTCGCTTGACCACTGGAGGAATGGATGAGTCGCTGCATGGGACACTCATACATCTTTGGGCGTGTCATCTCAATTTCCTGTGTGAGAGAGAGAGAAAGGTGATTGGGGCGGAGAGAGAGAAAGGTGATTGGGGCGGAGAGAGAGAAAGGTGATTGGGGCCTCTCTACACCTTTGTTGTGGATTACCACAGACTACTCTTTTGAAGTTTGGGAGGACAGGTATGGACTTGGCCCCAAGCGCTATAATCCCCTTTTCCCGTTTGAGTCTGGCTGCCCACCCTTGTCTGCCTGCCTACTTGCTTGCTCGCCCACACACCCATCAGATGAGTTGAGTTGCTGAGACACTCATGTTTGTACATCTTTTTGGGGTGTGTCATCTCAGAGAGAGAGAGAGAGAGAGAGAGAGAGAGAGAGAGAGAGAGAGAGAGAGAGAGAGAGAGAGAGAGAGAGAGAGAGAGAGAGAGAGAGAGAGAGAGAGAGAGAGAGAGAGAGAGAGAGAGAGTTGCACAGGAAACTGTAAAGACTGGCAGGGATATTCCTTGTTTACGTGGATTATAGCAAGGCCTATTATAGAAATTAGAAAATTATAGTCTGTAGTATGTCTGATGCATCTCAAATAATTCAAGTAATATATAAGTGTATAACTGTGCACATCTAGCCACTGTAAATGGCAGATACAGCAGCGCTGCTTCCAGACCACAGTGAAATGTGGCCAGTCAGTTGCCTTGCCTTGCTCAGTTGCCTTGCCTTGCTCCAGGGCATCTCAGCCATGGGGGAGGAGAACACTGGCCATTCAAGGTCTCCTCCCCCTTGTTAGTGTAGGAAATTGAACCTGATACCCCCACCACCACCACCACCACACACACACACACACACACACACACAAACACACACACAAACACACACACACACGCATGCACACATGCACACACACAAACACACACACAAACACACACACACACGCACACACGCACACGCACACACACACACACAAACGCACACACACACATACACACACTCTCTCTCTCACACACACACACACACACACACGTGCACACGCACACGCACACACACACACACACACTTCCCCCTTTGCTAATCTCCAAACTCCCTCACATGTCCTACTGAGCGGCCGGGCTGCCCACGGCTCCTGTCCTGTAGATCAGGGTTTCCCAAACTGTGGTGCATGCACCCTTGGGGGTGCGCGGCCTGTCACAAGGGGGTGCGCGAGCTGAATAGGGCAATGGTGGATATTTGTTTTTGTATCCAACATTATAATGAATGTCGGGTAATTGTTTGATGAATCATATGCAGGAAGGATCCATCTGAAGTGTAATTTATATCTCCTAGACTTGTCATGCAACAAGTTCCATTGTAATGATGGCACAAAAAAAACGTCAGGTCGATTGGAACTGAGGATTGCCCAAAATGTGCGGCTGTGAAACATTCTCTTAGGGGAACCACACTGAAATGTAAAAGGGGGTGCACGGGGAAAAAAGTTTGGGAACCACTGCTGTAGATCAAACAATAATTATCCCTGGCTGCCACACGAGGTGACCCCAGTGGTCATTACCGCAGGAGCCCAGAGGTTGTAGCCCCCTGGGCAAGACACGGTCTCCATTATGGCCCGCCGACAAGGGAGGACAAAAGGGGTATGTTGTCCCGGGCCCAGGGAGAGAGGGGGCCCAGAAATGGATCCTCACCATATTGTACTGTATGTATTGAGAGAGGGGGGGGGACCTTTCAGATGATTTTGTCCTGGGCCAAGCCAAGGCTGTCGGTGGCCATGGTCTCTCCATTATGGATTAGCACATGGGCCTCCTTCCCAGATCTCTAGCTGGCTGCAGGCTTGCCCACTTGGAGCGGGTCCCGTCCCCATGCCCACTTGGAGCGGGTCCCGTCCCATCACGGAGGACTTGTTACCTGGACAACAGCTCTTGGTTTGGCCCAGTCCTAGCCCAGGCAGTATAAACTGGTACAGGGGCTGGGCTTAAGTTCCTGGGCTTAAGTTCCTGGGCCAATGGCCCGCAGTATAAACTGGGCTATTATGGATTAGCACATGGGCCTCCTTCCCAGATCTCTAGCTGGCTGCAGGCTTGCCCACTTGGAGCGGGTCCCGTCCCATCACGGTTGCCATCATCATCATCAGCAACCTGGCACCTGGCCTTACAGTATCCATCACTCCTTTCCAAACTGCTTCCATCAGTTTGATGCTTCAATGTACCACCACTAGCACACAAAAACAGATATAATGCTGCGGTCACACAGCCGGCGTTGAAAGAGCTAAAACGCTGCTGACTCCTGCCTAGAAAGCACAGGTCAGGGGCGTTGAACGAGGCAAAAGATTCAACCTGAAGCGTTCGACCAAGAATCTCGACCAACCGAAGCTCATGTTTAGAAAAATGTGAACATTCCATTGGCTGACGCTGAGCTCATTACATATTTTTTTAAGTTCAACTTTTGACGCCCTCTGCTTTTGACGCTTTTGACTCTATATAAGTCAGTGGTTTTGACTCTAGACACGCTTTGTGGCTTTTAACGCTTCTGCCACCTGCTCTCCCATACAAAGTCAATTACTTCCGCATCTTTCCACGCGTTCAACGTCGGCGGTGTGACCGCGCGGTAAGAAATCCTTCATCCCCTCAGCTGTACCGCTGCTCAACAAAAGTTGACCATTACCAGCTATCCAGCCTCAGCATACATTATGACTTGTCTTGTTATGTCCTGAATTGCTGGAGCCACACCAATAACGATTTTCTGTTCCATGTGTAACAGACAATTAAGTTTTATCTGATTAAATTTAATCTAATCTGATCTTGTATCCATGCACAATTGACACATATGTTTGTATAACCATTATGTTCAATATTGTTTTGAGGGAGTTTTTTTCCATTATGTTTTCATACACATAGCAATAGTAGATATCAGACACACAAAAATCCTTCGTGCCCGTTGTGCACTGATACCAGACCACTTGCCATAGATGTGATGCTGATGATCAGTGTTGCCAGATTGGGCAGTTTCCCACCCAATAGGGCTGCTTAGGATGGGCGTCTGTGGGTAAAAAGGGTATTTGGGCGGGTTTTTCTGCCGCTTTATGGTCATATAAATCTGTAGAATTTAGTTCAAATTGGGCAGGATTTAGTGTGCCCAGGTGGGTTTTGAGCATTTTTTTGGGCTGGAAATCGTCAGCCTCATCTGGCAACCCTGCTAATGATGTTTACTCAGGTGGGCATGCCTGGAGCAGACATCTGGTATGTACGGTACTACTACTGCATATGTGGCCAGAAAAAAAAATATCGATTTGAAAAATGAAGGGTATAGAAGGTCCGTATATGCCTTCAGGAAATAGTAGTGATTTCTCCTCAGCCCACTGGAAGACTTCATTAAGGTGGGAATAATGAGAGTTTAAAGTGAAGTCGTCATTGGTTATTTATTAATGGCTGGAAGTGAACGACCCCCCACAGGAAAGAGCTTGTTCCCGGGTTAACTACTGTTTCACATGTCTGTGGGTGACCTTGAAGCAAAACACTAGCTAATGGCTATCTGCTATCCTGCTGACGGCAGCACTGCTCCACGCCTGCATGGGCACGTATGCACCAGGGCTTGACACTGGCACCTGCCAACCGGCCAAATGCTGGTAAAACTTGGCTGTGGCTGGTAACAATTTCAGTGTCACTAGCCTATTTGGCAGGTAGCTTATTTTATGGTATGACATATCAGAAAAGCATATATTCTGCACTTTGTCCCTTGTGTATCGATTGTTTGTATTTAAATTCAAGAAAAAGCTCAGCTATTTGTTTGTTTTGTTTCCATGTAGAAATATATACACTCATCTTCTTGCTTTAAGCACCTCATCTTCTGAGGTTAGATGTACAGCGTCATTGACATGAAAAAAAGAACACATTTGTGGCTAGTAGAATAGCTGGTTCGCTAGTGACTCGAGAAAACCACTAGCCACAGTGGCCGGCAAACGAAAAAGTTAATGTCAAGCCCTGACGTACACATACAGGAAGTGGGGGGGGGGGGGGGGGTGGGGGGCAGAATTGCGACCTCATTACATTGTGAGGGGGCCCTTTCTGATTACTTTGTCCTGGGCCCAGGCAAAAGGTGTCAGAGGCCCTGGGTATGCACACACGGCAAGCCACAAGTTCACGACAGCTTTTATTGGGCGCAGGAAAAGGTCATCTGAGAGGGCCCCCACTTCAATACATACTACAATGGGACCTGGGCCCTTGACAACTGACCTGTTTGTCTCCGTCCTGTGGATTAACATGTGCATACACAAGTGCTGTGGAAGCACCTTCACACATTCTCTCTCTCTCTCTCTCTCTCTCTCTCTCTCTCTCTCTCTCTCTCTCGCTCTCTCTCTCTCTCTCTCTCTCTCTCACACACACACACACACACACACACGCACACACACACACACACACACACACACACACACACACACACACACACACACACACACACACACACACACACGCACACACACACACACACACACACACAAGATCATCTTTAATGAATAAACACAGTCCACTGGAGTCTTCTTCACTGGATACACACAAAGATATTATGGACTCATCATGGTGGGAGGTAGGTCCTGTTTGGTCCTGCAGTTGCGCAGAAGGGGCCAGGGAAAAGAGAGAGAGAGAGGGATGGAGGGGGGGGGGGGTTGTTGATTGAGGGGGGGGCCTTTCAGTTGAGGTGATTATGTCCTGGACCAGTCAAAGCTATCAGCATCCCTGACACAAGCCTGACACACTGCAAGACTCTTCAGGCACTCACATCGTTGGGCAATTGTCAAAGGTAGGCCTAATTGTAATTTGCACAAGAAAGCAAACAACAGGTAGGCTACATGATCACCTCTTTTGCAATTAATTTGCTAAAATGAGACAAAAGGCAAGCCATGGCTTTGCTTCAGTCAGTGACAGGTGCACTAATTGCTGTGTGCATATCCACCTCCATCACGAGGGGGCTCTGGGAGGGAGAGCGCTGTCAGAAAAGGAGGTCAGTCACTTACTGTACTGTGTAGTGTGGGAAGGGGGTAGCCCTGCCTGTAGCCAATACTCTACTGTGTAGTGTGGGACGGGGGTAGCCCTGCCTATAGCCTATACTGTACAGAACCTGGGAGACACCTGGGTAACGGTACAGTTACAGTAGCTCCCTCGCTCCACTGACATATCACAGGTCTTTGAAGGGGATTACTCGGCTGGGGGAAACCTGGATAATGATACAGTCAGGGTTGCCAGATGAGACTGATGATTTCCAGCCCCCAACAAATGATCACAACCTGTCCATAAGCACTAAATCCTGCCCAATTTGAATTAAACTATATTGATAACTCCCTCCCTCCAATGAGATATCATAGGTAGCCTATTTGAAGGGAATTCCTTGGCTCATTCATGATTGGATAGATTTTGTTCATGTCATGTGACAAATGAGACAAGTGATGGCAGGGACGGTTGACAGCTTTGTTGCCAGGCCTGGGACAAAGTCATCCCCCATCCCCCCCACACCCCAATACATTCAATGTAATGAGGACGCAATTCTGCCCCTGCAGTACCCCTTCTACTTGGGCCTGGGAGGACTGAACCCTTTGTCCTCCCCCCCTGTTGGCTTCCCTCAGTGATGGTGTCAGGGGTGTAGTGGGCGTGGTACGCGGGGGTACGCAGTCCACCCACTTCTCCTAACGTGGGATTTTAAAATGTTTGAATACAAAAAGGATAGAATAAGCACAGTGCAGTATTGCAGGTGATGTACCAAGCAGATGAAACCGGAGAAGAAATAACAGTAGGACAGTAGGGAGGGGGGTTTGACAGTTGCCCAATAAATTGATAGCGTCATAGACCGCGTACCTCCACTTTAAAAATCCCCACTACACCACTGGATGGTGACGAGCAGGGAAGCCAAGTGGGGGAGGGATGGGGTACGAGAAACGAGTCAGTTGTCCCGGGCCCAGGGAGAAGTGCATGGGGCCCAGAATAGGGTACACTTTACACTGCATGCTTTGGACAGGGGGGTCCATTCAGAATCATTTGTCCTGGACCCAGCAAAAGCTGTCAGCAGCCCTGGTGACGAGAGTGGTGCCTAATGGATAATAAACAATGTTGGTGAAGGCTCCAGGCAAGTAGTGCCTCTCTAGCAGATGTGGTATACCATATGAAATGTCAGCCAACCTCTCCTCTCATTTATGCGACGCCATATTTAGTGCTGCTATTTTTGCAATTGGATCACTTCCAGCTTTTAATAAAACGTTCCGGTTTTTAGTTTTTAAATATCACGTCTTTGAGACCGTGGCACCGGAGCACAAACAGAGGGTGTATCCACGTCATTGTATGTCCAGTACAGTAGGCTACACACTTAATTAGCTCACTCTAATTTTAGAACTTAAAGTGCTAAATTATAAAGCGAGAAAGTGTAAAGGACAGCAATTTCTACAAGGTTATGCCTTTCTTTACTCAGGTGAATTCTTCCCTTGAAAAAAAAAATTATATATATCTCAAAGCCCGTGCCCATCCCTCCCACTCCCACTTCCCCATCCCCCCCGCTGCTCAGAGACGACTTGAAGGTCATTCATAATGATTGTAATCGAAATGATTTTTAAATGACTCGGGGGAGCAGGCGTCCAGTGGCACCTTCATACCCACTAAATTGCATTCGGAGTTGAAGTGGCTCAGCCTGGGGACGCCGCTACACGTCGCGGCTACACGGCACCACACGGGCCCCCGCTCTGCAGCACCTCGACAGGCAGCAGCTCCTGCCTCAAGCCCTCAAGCAAGGAGCCTTCAAAAGAACAATCAACTGTGTCACAAAAGGCAAACCAGAGGCAGATAAATGGTACAGCACTTTTTTTTATTGCTGATCGCCAATCTTTGGTCATTTGGAATTATGTTTTTTTTTTCTCTTCCCCTCCTCCTTCATCTCCTCCTCCTACTCCTCCTCCTCTCCCACCACGTTTTTTTCTTTTTCTTTTTCCTTTTTTTCTTTGATTTGTTGCCTGAGAGGTTGAGGTTGCGAAGGCGTGACTTCATAATTGACACCTGCAGCAGTGTTTGGAAGCGGCTTGGTCCCAAGAGATCACCAGGTCAATTTAGCTTCCACCCACAAAATAACAAACAATCTTATTTTCGCCATGCAGCCAATAATACACAGATATGCTTTACTGTGCATTAACATATACAGCAGTTATGGAGTGTAGATTTTTTTTCCCCACTCCAGCCAATGTGTAGATTTTGCTTGGAAGGACATCATAGGGTTAGCATCAGTGGTGTAGTGGGGATTTTTAAAGTGGGGGTACGCAATTTTAATGTCATCAAATAATTAGGCAACTTATCATGTCATACCCCCCAACTGTCCTTAAAGGGACAGTTTGGTCAATTTCAACATGCAGTTGTATTGCTCACGCTACCCTTGACTTGTCAGTACCTGGTGATGCCACATTTTTCGGCTCAGCCCTTTCCGAGATATGAGCAATTCTAATGGGGGCAGCGTTTGTTTACATTTTTAAAAAATGAAACATAGGCCAACTCCAAATATTTTCCCAAAAGGTACTGCTGTTTGCTAGTTGTCTGCTGATGTTTTATAACCTTTTGGATGTTTTTGGGAATAAAAAAAAAAAAAAAATTGAAATGTAAACAAAGAGCTGCCCCCATTACAATGACCAGGATCTCGGAAACGGCTGAAGAAGAAGAAAAAAAAATCTCAGGCACTGACAAGTCCAGGGTAGTGTGAACATTACAACTGCATGTTGAAATTGACCAAACTGTCCCTTTAATATATCCACATTGCTTCTCCGTTTTTATCTGTTTGGTCAATCACCTGCAATACTGCTATATGCTCGTTCCTTTTTGTATTCAAACATGGGCAGAAGAGTTTTTTAAAATTTCACTTCAGGAGAAATGGGTGGACTGCGTATCGCTGCGTAGGCCTACTGCGCCCACTACACCCCTGGTTATAGCATGGCGAGAGATGGGGGAGGGGCAGGGGGTGGAGAAGACAAAGGAAAATAAGCGCCAGGATTTATAGGACCAAGGCGGAGCCATAGCTCACAGCAGCAAAGATAAGCGGTATATAAAGCATATTTTCTGATCTCTGCCTCATCAGAAATTCATAGGGCTCTTTGCCTTTCCCCTTTGGCCAACAATCCTTTTACTGTTCGCTTGTCCATTGATGTGATTTGATGTGTCCTATTGTGGCTCGTCTGAAAAGTATTCACACGTCAAAAATCATATCACAAAAAAATGTATATGAACTGAAGTATGAGTATATTTGGGATGTTATTAAAGCTCTGTAGCCTACCTGAACATCTGCTGTCATCTGAGTTGCTCATCTAGATGTGTTGAATGCTTGTCAGCCATTTGCATTTTGTTTATTTATGCAGCGTTAATCAGTTTTGCCCGAAAAAGAATTAGATTACACATCGCAAGTGACAAACGGGTTTTGTCACCTCCGCACAATCACATTTTCAGCTCTTGGGTTAACACCTAATTTCAGTCCTCTAGGGAGGCCTTTTCTGTACACATCACTCAAAGGCACCTCAGAGATAGAGGAAGTGAAAACTACACTTTTGAGGAAACAAAAAACTGATATTATTTAGGATTGATAGTGCTTATATATTATTCTTTTAATGAGCATTCTTCACTTATTTTTGATGTTTTATTTCATGGACCGGACTGTCCTGGCTTTTCTGTAGGCATATATTGTGTAGCCTACTATGTGGACACAGGTGAAAACCATAATGGACCAACTTCAAAAGGACAACTTGAAGAAATTGCTGCAAGTCAAGACATTTTCAAACAGGCTGAAGAACACACACCGCTGTTCTAGAATTATTTTATACATTCTTCAGAATCCTGGAGAACAGACCCGTGGGTGCTCTGGGCTGAGAGGGATCCTGTATATCTTGGCATAAAGGTCAACTCACAACCTTTCCGTTCCCAAGGCTTTTAGTGTAAAGCTGCCCTCCAACAGAGATTGTGACAAGAACACTTGAATGCTTCAGCCCGGGATTTTTTTTATCTCTATTTGTAGCCAGTTTTACAGGTCACAGAAGAGTAGTCCAAGTGCCAACCCGGTATTTCCACCAGGGTTAAAAAAGGCCATCCGACTTAGGCTAGATTCAGATGGTGTGAAGTGGAAACACAAAAGTGTCTTTCAACATTGTCTTTCTTCAAATGGGTCATCATGGTTATTCCACAAAAAAGTGCTATTTTATGTTCATCACAATGCAACTGTTTTATGATGCAGCTACTGTAATTTGAAATTAAATTTTCATATCATGACATACAACTACATTATGTATTGCTTCCAACCAATAGCTGGCCAAACACCCATGGGTAGTATTGCTTTAACATGTATGGTTGTTAGCTGACTTTGATGTTTTGGTGGCATCAAGCTAGTGTTATCTCCTTAATTCAGTACATCAACAACTGTCTCTCCACCTCTAGCATTTCCATAAGCATTTTTTTTACTTTCATATCTGCAAACATATCTCTGCACTTCCATGGAACACAGAACAAATAGCTGTACTGTGTTTCACTGTGATATTGCAAACAACCCCATTTTAACATGTCATGATATAGTGACAGGTAGGCCTACTTCAGTCATACGCACAATATCATGCCTGCGATAGTGTGCACAGGAAAATTCTTGTTAGGCTACAAAATAGAGATGTCCGCGATATTGGCTTTTTTGCCGATATCCAATATGCCGATATTGTCCAACTGTCAATTCTCGATTCCGATATCGGCCGATACCGATGCCGATATATGTGGGTTATTTTTCCTCATAACAAATTTTAGGTAACATTACAAATCTGCTGTTGTGGAACAAAATATGCTTCATTTTATTGTAATCCCCCACTAGATGCATTCTCGAATGCAACAAAGCTTTCCAAATATTAACATCATCTGTGCAAAATAGAAAAATAATTAAGGAGAAAAGTGTACAGTAATTCAGATAATCCGATAAAAAATCCCAAAAATCCGATACCAATATTACATTTTATTTTATTATCGGGCCGATAATATCTGTGGGCTGATATCGATCGGACATCTCTACTACAAAAGCAAATGTTTTCCCCACTCATACCCTCACAAACTGCTAATTTAACATTAATTAGTCTTCAGACTAACTGCTAAGTCCTACCTCTATTCAAAACATGACAATGTTAACCATTTAACTCTCAAATTGCTTGATGCTAGCATAATGCAGGACTTCTCTTTCCAGACATCCCCAAAGTCTCCCCGAAGTTCAAGGTGGATAAGCATCTCCCTGAAATGAGTTTTTGCAACTTAGGATGTCTGCCTTTCCCTTTGCTTGACTGACTTTCTGGGCCAGAATAGTCCCAATGCAAACACACTTATACCATTAATTTGATTAACCACTTTGGTTGCTAAAAAAAATCCTGAGAATGTACTGTAGTGGTAACCTGGTTCACACCAGACGGTGTGTGTGTAGCTTTGGCGCCCCCTGGCGGAGCAGAGCTACACACGCTACCGTCTGGTACACAGCCATAGAGCACGCTCCGTCTCCAACCAGAAAATAGGCTGAGAATTTATTGCTTCTGCACGGCCTCCTCACCAACAAATTCCTTCAAAAACCTTCCTGTTAATCTTTAAAGAGTCAATATAGTCTCTAATCTGTCTTGTGACTCCTCAATGTGAGTTACCGTTTATATTTAAGAAATAAATGCTCCGTCTATTTTCTGGTTGGAGACGGAGCGTGCTCTATGGCTGTGTACCAGACAGTAGTGTGTGTAGCTCTGCTCCGCCAGGGGGCGCCAAAGCTACACACACACCGTCTGGTGTGAACCAGGCTACTGTAGTGATGCAGGCAGAGGCGATTCTAGGGTCAGATGAGGCCCCAAGCGAAAATGCAAAATAATGAACATTTGAACCAGAATCGCCACTACTGTGGTAAAGAGTGGGCTGTTATCCACTATCTAGGGGCTTGGGGGCCCCAAACGGCTGCCTGCCTTGCCTGGTGGCAAGATGCGCCTCTGGGTGCAGGGCAATGCAGTAGTCACTGGAGGCATGGTTAGCATAGCCTCCCCACAGCTTCCCAACATGCAGTGAAGAAGTGGAGTGAGTCTACTACTAGAACTACCCCCACTGTGCACACACATGCAGTGTCCCGCTGTACTCTAGCCTCAAGACTGGAGCCCATCAAAACCCCCCCCCCCCCCCCCCCCAATTCTCCAACATGCGCTGACATATGTGTCGCCCCAAGAGAGCCCTCTTCCACCCCCCCACCGAGTGCCCTTCATGGGGACGTGGCTCTGAGTCGACACACCAGCTCACTCATAGAGAGAGACCCTGCTGTTTGCTCGGGTTGTCTATCTGTGCCAGCTCTAACAACGCCGCGCGGGCCTCTTCTTGTTTGCACCGCACAAGCACAAACAAACATTAGTCATAATTAATCAGAGCAAATGTGTGGTGTTGATGATGTGGAATTTGATGGAGTCCCTGGATTACATTTATTTGTGATGGCTCTCCAAAATAACTCTCATATCTTGCGTGGCCAGTGCATGGTGAGTGACCGGGGTGTTTAATGGTAGGCTATTTAATGTAACATAGCAGTGCAGTTTGAATTGTTCGTTTTGTTTTCAACATTTATTAAAAATATATAAAATTTCATATATTACACTACAAAAAAACATATACACAAACAAAACACATACTGCATCAGGGAAAAGACAATTACTATCAACATCTATTTTCTTTACTGTGCTTAGTTACTTGGGAAAACGTCATGGAAGAAGTTATGAGACGGTGGAGGGGAGAAGCTGTGATGCTCCTGGGAACCCCAGTGGATGAGAGGACCGAAACGTGATAGAATACGCGCACCTCAGTAGAACAGGTGCTGGACCAAACAAAAGATTACTGAAAGGAAAATATAGGTCCGCAACACCGTTCGATGCTCCCAGACATGCTATTAAGCTTTGTTTGGGAGCATCGGACAGTTTTACCGACCTATATTTTCTTGTCGGTGATTGGTTAGGGTCATTGGGCATGATACTCTTGTTTTTTCTTTGACCTCCATCTTGTAGGGAAATATATGAAGAGCTCTTTTCCAAAACGCTATATACACCATTTTCGACATTTTGTATTTTAATATTGGAATTGACGGTTAAGAAGTCCTATCATCTATGTGTGAATTCTTGCCATTCAAATGTTTTTGAGAACATACTTTTTAAACCACTATAAAATGCATTTTGCAATGCAATTCAATGGAATGCCCAATACAAAAATGTCAATTTCCCAACATTCTATAAAATGGATATATCTCATTTTGGAAAAGAGCTCTTCATATATCTTTTCACCTGCTCTGAAACAATAAGGAAACATTTCAGAATAATACAACAGCCATAGTGGGCCGGTCCACAACCAATGACAATGACCACTGCTTAATCTCTGTGAGGAGGTTACTAGATTATTATTCAAATGGAAACTGTTTCTCAATACAGCAAGGAAGTGTTTCAGTAAACTCTGAGACTATTGTATTTTACAACCATCCTGCACTCCTCTTAGTTTTCTTGTATACTCTCTGTGGGTCAAACTGAAGTTTTATATACGGTACGTATGTCTGCAAAGGCTAATGTGGATGGTAGCCTACCCCAACAAAAGAGAAAGATCAGAGACAGTGGTACTGCATACCAACGTGCTTCAGACATGCAGCTTACTGTGTTAAGATGAAGAAGTGGAGAGCAGAGGGAGGGTCCGAGGCACTCTCAAGTGAATTTAAAAGTCCTTCATTTTTCTGAGCGGGACATCAAGTCGATGCGTTTCCGTCGCGTGCGACCTTCAGAGTGCCTCTAACCCTCTCTCTTCCCTCTACATGTATTCCTCTCTCTGCCCTCTACATGTATCCCTCTCTCTGCCCTCTACATGTATCCCTCTCTCTGCCCTCTACATGTATCCCTCTCTCTGCCCTCTACATGTATCCCTCTCTCTGCCCTCTACATGTATCCCTCTCTCTGCCCTCTACATGTATTCCTCTGGACACCGATGAGCCCCTGAAGTTACTTGCCAACCCACAGGTGCAACTCTACCTCTCTCTCCCACTTCATACATCAGTATCATACTTGGATTACCTGGATGAGAACACTGTCATAGTTACAAGTATTGCTTTAAGTAAAGCTGATATTTTTTGTTTACAAGTTTGTTGTATAGGCTACTATGTATGTTCCCATAGAGCAAGCAACGATGCAAGAAACACTGGTGAATGAAAAATGATATTGGAAGTCTGATTTACACATTGTTAGAAATCATATGGTAAACAATGTGTTGCAACTCTGCGGTTTCACTTGTATTTACAGATTTACTGCAGATTAGAACATGTTCAAGACAGGAGTATTGCCATTTGAATTTTTGTTGTTTGCTTTGAAAACAACACCTGTCTTTTTACAAGGCAGAATGTCCTGTGTGAGAATGTGAGAACCTGTGGGGGATATACACAGAAGCAGGTCCATACCCCACATGACATCCTGTGGTACATTGAGAGGTGACTTTGAAACATGTCAAATGCTTTGTTAGGATCTAAGGTAAAAGAGGTCACACGACTCACGCCTACATTAATAGAAACATTTGATCAGAAGAAAAAAAATGTGTTTATTATTTCAATTTAAACAAACAAAAATAAAATAAAAACAAACAAACAAAAAAAACGGGCAAAAGTTTATAAAGTGCTAACAAAATCGGATTCATATAATGCCAGTCAACACATTCCAGTACTAGTCATTTTAGCATTTAAGAAGGGACCCTGTATGATGACACATTTGCTGTGTAAGTTCGGTTAAATGCACATTTATTCCCCCGTTATGGTATATTGTATTGCTGTTTGGTCTTCCAGGCATCTTCAACATGTCATGTGATCTACACACTGCCAGTTGTCATTTGATCTCACACTCCTCAGAGATAAAGGGAAATTTAAGTTTCTTATGTGTCAATTTCTGAGGAAAAAAAAGCAGAGAAAGGAGGCACTTAACGGACCAATTGTACTCTAGTTGTTCCGTTTGCTTTGCTGGGAGTATTTTGCCTTTGAGGTATATGGTGCAGTGACTTAGCCTAGCCTAGCCGATGCCAACAACACAGCCAGTCCCCCCCCTCAACTAAACAATGACATTCAACATTCAGAAATACTTTTAAGTATACGGTTCAGGGCAGGCCAATTTCCACATAGCTACACACTCTCACTTGGTACATTTTTTTTAAACAGGGTGGGTTAACAATGACCAACAGATCCAGGACTCGATCAAATGGCTTCTTCGGAGTGCTATGCGGTGCTATCGGCTATTGCCGTTAAGGGCGCACACATTTGTGTTGTGGCGTGAACCTCACAATGCCATGTAACTCATGTGCACATCTGACAAATACTGAGCAAAATCTTGACTCATAACTTAAAAAAGACAAATAAAAAATATAACAACAAGCAAACAAAAGTTTTTTCCATGTCAAAAAAAAATCACAGTCAGCACAGAACTCATAAGAGTTATAATAATAATTATAACAATAATAATAATTAACAACAGATTCATCGTCAACATATCAGAAGCAGAATAGCCAGAACTGTCACATGAAGTGCACACATGTCGAATGATCAACTCTAGACTGAGAAGCGACGGAAGCTTTCACTAACTAGGCTGTACATAAGTATGTTAAAGCAGTATATCTGACCCACACTGGCTAACGACTGCTCTCCGATTCAGAGGACGAGAGACTGAACGTTACGGTAGCTCCCGATGCACTTTGGCTCCACTTGTGTCCTTGTCGTCTACCCTGTACACTATTTACACCCCAAAGCCAACCAGGGAGCTATATATAAAACCGTCGCTTCTCTCGCTCTCTCTTTTTCTCCCTCTTCTCCCTATGTCCTCCACGTTAAGACATTTCTGTGCAAAAAAAGGGAGAATTATTATTGTGTCCATTGCTTGCTCTTAAATAAAAAAAGAAACATATAGAAAGTCTACTGATACATCTAATATTGCTCTTCAATACATCTTCTCTTCCACGACAAAATAAACTGATATGGGTTTTATTTTTAGGTTTTTTTTTACGGGTACTGCATGAGTTCTTCCTCTTACGTACAGTACGGTATGTGGTACATGTATCTTCTTCAGGTGGAAAATAAATGATCCCCAAAAGGATTCGGGTGACGGTGGTTTCCTGTTTGGTTCTTGAGGTGGTGTTCTTGAAGGAGGAGGAGTAGGAGGAGGAGGAGGTAATTAGGTCCATTTTTGAAAATGAGGTCTGAAAAACAGTGCTATACATTCAGCCCAGGGTCAGGACGCGCGGCGCGCACGCCTTGGCAGCCCGCTATGAGTGACCCGCCCAGGCTCGCCAAGCAGTGTTGCCAGATTGGGCTGTTTCCTGCCCAATTGGGCTGCTTAGGATGGCCGCGTGTGCGGCTAAAAATGGCATTTAGCAGAAAAACCCGCCCAATTTTTGCCATAGAAATCAATAGAATTGGGCGGGATTTTGTGCTTCTAGGCGGGTTTTTTGAGCATTTTTTGGGCTGGAAATCATCAGCCTCATCTGGCAACCCTGCCGCCAAGCCTCGCATCCACTGGGAATGTGCCACACTTTTCAGCACGTCTCACCATCCACACATCCATTTAGCCAGCCTATCTATCCATCGCTTTTTACTCTTTTACCGAGAACAAAAAAAATAAAATAAAAGAGAAAGTAGTAGGAGAGGACACAGAATGAAACAGTTCTGTAAACCAGCAGCCAAGAACCAGCTGCTGGTCCATCTGTTTTGTCCAGTGCCATTTTTGTTCCTCTTATTCACCGCATTACGAGTCACTGCCCTCGTTCATTTTTCGTTTCATTTTTTTCTTTCTTCTTCTTCTGCTTCTTTCTTTTCTTTCAAGGCTCCCTGTTCATAAATATGTGTTCGTAGTTCGTTGTAACAAGTGCTAAGCTACTGCCGCAGTCCTGGGTGATCAGATCTTTTTTTTTTTTTGACTTGACGTTTGAGGAACATCAGATTGGCACGGCCACGTTGATCATCTGTACCCTCATCTCCTGGATGCTGTTCAGGATCTTCTTCTGGTGCCCGGCGAGATTCACACCCACGCGTCTCAAGTCACTGTGGAAAGTAAACCAAGGAAGACAAGATGGCACACAAATGGTTAAAAAGACTCTTCTTCACAAACTTCCTCATCCAAACTTGCAACAACTTCTTTGGCTAAGCCCACACGTGGCAATTGTGAATTTGGACTGCACTGATTTGCTCCAGTATCACTGACTAAAACATGAAAGTAATAAATAACATGACATGTTTACACGTTGGTCTTCATTTGCATTTCCATTTCATGACTTTTACTTGTTTTTTTTACTATATCAAGTCCACAGCAGCCAGTGCCAGTCTCCAAGAACTGCAAACGGTTCACGTGTTAATGTGTATGAGATTTGAATTAAGCTTAGCCATTAGCATTCATACAGGGTAGCGTTGGCATTGGCATGGGCCTTGGGTGGTTGTACTGTAAGCATAAGTATTAGGTTATGCGTTTATGCTTACAGCAAGGAAAGTTTGCAATATAAACTTTCCTCATAAGAAAGGCATGGCAAAACATTGTAGTTCATCCTCACACACAAACACACATGCACACACACACACGCACGCACGTACACACACACACACACACACACACAAAGTAACACCAACACCAAGAACTGAGACTAAAAGAATATTTACACACACACGCACGCACGCACGCACACACACACACACACACAAAGTAACACCAACACCAAGAAATGAGACAAAAAGAATACTTACTCCAAGGTCATCTGAGCAACCACTTCCATCGAAGTGTATCCACTCTCCATGAAGAGCTGTGAGTATCGACCCATCTTGATGGCCTCCAGCCACTCTCCTACAGATCGGTAGGCTGCGCACTCCACACTCTCCTGCTCCACTAATAAATTGGACACCCTGTGGGAAAGACAAATAGACAAGCCCACGTAAATGGATGATGCAGAAATCTTTTTTTTTGTTTTGTTTTTTTTTGTGGCGCAGCGCACTGAGCCCCCCCCCCACATTTGGGCTTACGTACATGCCCACCCATGCACGGGGGACCCCGGTTCGAGTCCGGCTGGGGTGATTTCCCGATCCTCCCCTGTCTCTCTGTCCCATTCGCTTCCTGTCACCATCTTCGACTGTCTTGTCAGATAAAGGCATAAAAGCCCCTAAAAATATATATTAAAAACAAAGCCCACCAGCCGAGCGTTTTACCACCTCACAAAAAATGAGGCGGTAACTTGACAACTTCATTTTTAGTGTCAAGTGTAATAATTGAGCAAGACACACCAATAAGCTGATGTTTTTCTTTCTTTTTTTTCCTTGCCCTAAACAGAGAAGAGAGAAGAAGAAGACGCCCGAGTGTAAATGACACGGATGTCATTAAAGGGAACTACTCTTGTGTAAAATTATTTATCTGATGACTACGGCTACGAGACTCCCCAGCTGCGCGCCGGGACCAAATCACCATGGCGATGGTGTGTGTGCCTGCCGACCAAAAAAAAACCAACTACTTTCTCGATGAGAAACAACACACCTCCAGGCTTTAATGGTCTATATTGGGAGGATTTTTTTGTGATGGAAAAATAAAAATTCAATAGTCTAATCGATATTTCAATTAATGTTCAGAGGGAGTCTGGAGATTTCTCAAATTACCACACAAAGAAAAACAACACTACAGTCATAACAACAACACAGGCTGTTGGCGCTCATTATAAGTCAGAACAGGTTCTCACATTCCAAATCGCAAAGTTATTAAACAACACCACATATAATTGCATTTAAAATGACAATTAGACTGTGGATAAATGATTTCTGCCTGTGTGCAAAAAAAATAGCGAAAAGGAAAAAAAAAAACCACACACATCTCAATCCACAGAACTGAAAAAAAAGAAATGCGTGCAATGCCCCTCGACTCCTGGTAATTGGAAGTCATTTGTGCGTTGTCACTTCTGATCACTCGGAAGCCCCATCAGTGGGAGATTGTCGAGGCTGTTATTTGTTAAAAAAAGTGTCATTAAATCATGATGATTTCTCGTGACAGCCGTGCACGGAACTGTTACAAACTGGCTTATCCGAAACGTGCATAAATTACACAGTCTCCATGCCTTGCCATCTGTGCCAATGGAGCCCACCATGTTGTTACCCGGAGCCCACTGTCATCTTCAGCCATGGCCCAGGACAAAGTTGTCTAAAAAGGGACCCCTCCCACCCAATACATAGGCTACAATGTAATGAGTAACCAATTCTGTGGGGCCCCCTCTCTCCCTGGGCCCTGGACAACTGACCCATTTGTCCTGCCCTGCTGCTGCCATCTTCCCTGCCTGTTGCTCTCCACTCTCCACTCCTCCAGCCCGGCCCTGCCCTGCCCAGCCCTGCCTAGCCCTGCTGTCGAGGTCTGGACTGGCCAGACTGCCACGCGGCTAGACTGCTGACTCACAGACCGACCACTGACTGCGCCGTCTGAAGCGTGGCAGACACTTATGCATGCTTTAGACTAGAGTGCATGATTGCCTTCTATAGCCGGTTCAGTAGCGCTAATGAGGGGCTGGCCCCATGCATAGTGGTGGAATGTAATGTAAGCCGTAGCAGTATGGTTTTACATGGTCTACAGGGCGGCTGAACGTATGGCAGCATATACGGTAAATGTGCAGCAGCCTGCCTTATAAGTGCATAGTCCCATGTGGTGGTTGGTTGTTTTGAAGAAGGCCATGGGGTCGCTGATGCCATAACATCTACACACTGTGGAATCATATGCCTGTAATATAACTTAAAAAAAAAAAAATCTCTTGTTCCTTTTATCATTTCCAACAACAACTTAGCCGCGTGGAAGTCTGGCCCGGACCTCGACTAGACCTTACCGAAACGTCGTTATTAAAGAAAGAACAGCGAAATGGTCAGTGTGCGGGAGTTTCTTTAAGTTGTTGATGAGTGACCCATGGGCCATCTCCGACGCACCTGCCAGCTGAGGTGTGCGAAAAAAGTCGAAGTTTATCATTTCCAACAACTCCACAAAAAATATGTCCAGCTTTTTAGCCTATCCTTCTGACAGAGAGACAAGCCAACGCGACCGAAAACATAACCTAATGGGCAGAGGTAATAAGTTATGAGTGCGTTATTCCATTCGGTGTTTTGATCAAACTGAAAGTAGTCTGAACCTATGGATTCATTTAAAAGCTCATTTCAGGGCTTGCATATCAGGGCCTGCAAGTTTCTGCAAGTACATTAATGGTGCATTGATTAGTTGTGAACGCTTGTTTACTACAAGTATTTCATCTGAAACTTTTTCACATTGTGCATACGGCCTTGCTTCACAGCACAGAACTCTCTGCACACCTGTTTTCCCTGCAGGAGGAGTATGTTGTCCTTCCCACTCAAGAAGTTGATACAAAGACACAATGACACAAGTGTGCACCCTCAAGTGTGTTCGCGTGTGTGTGTGTGCGTGTGTGTGTGTGCGCATGCATTTCAATGATTCTGAGTGTGTTTCTCCATTTGTGTGTGTGTGTGTGTGTGTGTGTGTGTGTGTGTGTGTGTGTGTGTGTGTGTGTGTGTGTGTGTGTGTGTGTGTGTGTGTGTGTGTGTCTGTGTGTGTGTGTGCGTGTTTGTGTGTGTGTGTGTGCGTGTGTGTGTGTGTGTGTGTGTGGACATAGACAGTGATGTGCTGATGTGTCTCACTTTTGTCTCAAAGAACTACTTTCCCCTTTGTGTTGCACATAACCGTGGTGTGCCATTAACATGAGGTAAACACAAAGGCCCTGTCAGAGGCATGATGTAGGAGGACAATGGCAATAAGCTGTTTTACTGAACGCGAGATGAGCCAAGCCACACTGCAAATGGGAACAACTCTGTGTGTGTGTGTGTGTGTGTGTGTGCATGTGTATGTGTGTGTACGGCACCAATCTACCTTAGTGAGGCTGCTGCTATTGTAACACACCAACAAGTTTGATGCCGGTTTCATTCCCAGCCAGTGGCATCGAGAATCAAACCGACAACTCTCAGGCTACAAAGCCAACTGCTTACCCACTAACCAAGGACTTCCCATATATGTGTTGCCAGATTTTCTATGACAAATAAGCGACTGACGTCCTAAAAACAAGCCCAAAAGAAGCGACTGACGGGCGTCGTGAAAACAAGCCCAAAAGAAGCGACCGAAGGGGTGGGTCGTCAGTCGCGTGCCTAGTCAGGGAAGACCTTGCTCTTTGCGGGGGTCTGCGTGGCAGCTAAAATCCCCACAAGTGACCACAGAAAGTGAGAGTTAACAATGCTGTAGTAGGGTCACTTGTAAGGATGAGTGAGAAAAAAAACGAGTTGCCAATGAGAAACGCATCCAAACACATTCAAATCACAGACAGAGCATGAGAAAAAAGCAGGCCCATCCCTGAAAAGAACAAGAACGCAACCCGCGACTTTACAAAATTAAAAGCGACTGCTCAAAAAAAAGAAGCCCAAGTTCGCTTATAATAAGCGGACTTGGCAACACTGCTTCCCATATGTGAGAGACCATATGGTCCCCATTTACCTGTTGGAATAGGTAGCAGGGCTTGACATTAACTTTCTCGCTTGCCGGCCACTGTGGCTAGTGGTTTTCCTGAGTCACTAGCCATCCAGCTATTCTACTAGCCAAAAATTCTATTTTTTTATCATCGTGCTGTATCTAACCTCAGAAGATGAGGTGCTTAAAGCAAGAAGATGAGTGCATGGGTTTCTACATTGAAATAAGGCAAACACATAGAAACTGAGTTACTGATCTTTTTCTTGAACTTAAATACTAACAATTGATACAGAGGGGGCAACGTGCAGTATACACTAATTTCTGATATGTCATACCATAGAATAACCTACCTGTCAAATTGGCTTGTGACGCTGAAATTGTTACCAGCCACAGCCAAGTTTTACCAGCATTTGGCCGGTTGGAAGGTGCCAGTGTCAAGCCCTGATAGGTAGTGAGAGTTCGGAAGCTGCTGGGGTTGCAGACGCGCATGCCCCTGGAATCGAATCAGCAACCCATGGGGCTACGAGCCCAACTCCTTACCTGCTAATGGATACCCACCCATAGGTGAGAGACCAATCAGTGCTAATGGATACCCACCCATAGGTGAGAGACCAATCAGTGCTAACGGATACCCACCCATAGGTGAGAGACCAATCAGTGCTAATGGATACCCACCCATAGGTGAGAGACCAATCAGCCCATACAGTACGATTCCCCATACCAGTTATTGTACCGGTTGGAGCAGTTGGCAAGCGTCCTGAGGACGCTGGGGTTGCAGTTGAGTGGGGATCGAACCAAAAACCCTTAGAGCTACAAGCCCACCACCTCCCCATATGTGAGAGCCCAATCACCCCATCCAATCCAATCCCCGGTTCTATTGCACGCAGGGCCGCTGACAGCTTTGGCCAGGCCGGGGACAAAGTCATCTGAAGGGCCCCCTAATCCAACACATCCGATGTGTTGAGGACCCAAATATGGGCCCCCCATTTCCCTGGGCCCGGGACAACTGACCCCTTTGTCCCCCAGCTTTGACCAGGCCTCTCATCAGGCCTTTGATGAGCCCCCTAATTTAATACATCCGATGTATTGAGGACCCAAATATGCCGCCCCCCCACCCCCTCTTTTCCCTGGGCGCGGGACAACTGACCCGTTTGTCTCCCCCCTTGTCGGCTTCCCAGTTATTGTACCTGTTGGAGCAGTTGGCGAGCGTCTTGAGGCTGCCGGAGTTGCAGACGAGCTTTGCCCAGGAATTGAACCAGCAACCCTTGGAGCTACAAGACCACCTTCTTATCCCACTAACAATATGTGAAAGGCCCAATCAGCCCATACAATCCCTAATTCAGATATTGTACCTTTCATTTAGAGCGTGTTGGCACTAGGGCCAACTTCAGGCAATTCGGCCTGTGGAGTTGCCTGAAGTCAGCCCTCGTGCCAACACGCTCTAAATGAAAGGACTTTAGCCTTCTTACTTCAAGAGCATCCACAGTTTGGAGTTTACTAAGTTGGAGAACAAGAGCGCTCAGTCAACCTTTTCTGTTCAGATAGCGTACCTGTTGGAGCAGTTGGCGAGCGTCTTGAGGCTGCTGGAGTTGCAGACGAGCTTGTCCAGGAATTGAACCAGCAACCCTTGGAGCTACAAGACCACCTCCTTACCCCACTAACAATACGTAAGGAGGGGACCCCCTTGAACCCCCTTGACCCCCGAGATATCCTATCTCAAGGGGCTATCCCCCTAAACAAATAAATTGAAATTGAAATTGAAAGCCTAATCAGCCCATATAAAATCCCAAATTCAGATATTGTACCCTACCTGTTGGAGCAGTTAGCGAGCTGCTTGAGGCTGCTGGGGTTGCGGATGAGCTTGTCCAGGAATTGAACCAGCGAACCTGGGAGCTACAAGACCACCTCCACTAACAACATTCCATTACATTTCATTGCACTTAGCTGACGCTTTCATTTATTTAAAGCGACTTACAGTTATTATTTTTCAGGGTATTGGTTACAGTCCCTGGAGCAATGTGGGGTTAGGTGCCTCACTCAAGGGCACTTCAGCCATGGATGGAGATGTAGGGAGAGATCAGGGGGGATTTGAACCGGCAACCCCTAGATTGAAAGACCAACTCTCTAACCACTAGGCCACGGCACATGTCCCCATGTCCATTCAATCCCCAATTCAGATACTGTAGCCTACCTGTTTGAGCAGTTAGCGAGCTGCTTGAGGCTGCTGGGGTTGCGGATGAGCTTGTCCAGGAGCCCCACGATCTCCTCGAACTTGGGCCGGCTGTTGCGGTCCTTCTGCCAGCAGTCCATCATGAGGTGGTACAGGGCCACGGGGCAGTCCATGGGGGCCGGCAGCCGGTAGTTCTCCTCCACCGCCTTGATCACCTATAGGGATACATGCAGGGTTTCAGAGGGCATTTATTAGTCAGTATTAGCACAGCAATGGCTTGTGTGGCAGTCCTCGCACAAATCGCCCTCGCACACACACCCACACATGTACACGTACACACACAAACACACACCACAGACAGACACACGCACACGCACACAGACACAGACACAGACACACACACACACACACACACACACACACACACACACACACACACACACACACACACACACACACACACACACACACACACACACACACACACACACACACACAGGCAGGTACTGCAGGCAGGCATATTAACATGCTGTTCCACTCTGCATGCAGGGTTGTCTGCTTGGGGTTGTTTCCACCTGAGCTTTACTTTACATGCCTCACCATCCCCGCAGCTTTCAAGCCTTTAACTCGCAAGCCCAGGGCCCTTTCAAACATACACCTCCCTTTCTCTCACTTTCTTTCCTTCACACACACACACACACACACACACACACACACACACACACACACACACACCACACCACACACACACACACACACACACACACACACACACACACACACACACACACACACACACACACACACACACTATCAGCAGGTAAGGTAAAGGGTGTCTGCCGGCGTGATGTTTTTATTCGGTCTGAATCCCTTGAGCCTGTAAGTACAACCCCAACACTTTCCACAAAAACAGCAGTCTGCCCAGCAGTTCCAAAGGCCTATTACCCTAAGCACAAGTGTTGAAACACATCCATCTCTCTCTTTCTCTCTCTCTCAACATACACAGTCCAACAGACTTAAGGCCTTTTCTCTCTCTCTCTCTCTCTCTCTCTCTCTCTCTCTCTCTCTCTCTCTCTCTCTCTCTCTCTCTGTCTCTCTACCACTGAGAGCATGCCTATAGAACTCACTGAAGGCATAGGTACCGCGCTCAAATCCAGCATATGCTTTATGATGATACATATTTACGTGTATACATCTTCCATAATTATGTTTTGACGATTTAAATTAACCACTCATTGGCTCTACCTAGAGCGGTGAACTGGGCGGAGAAGAAGACTCCTGACGAATCCTTCAGTCATGCATGTGTAAATAACAGGTCTGCCAGTATTTGCTTTGATTATTTGTGTGTGCGTGTCTGTGTGCGTATGCCAGTGCCCTGGGAAATCATGCACTCTCTAACTCAACCAACTCATAATCTGTATACATCTCTCTCTCGCTCTCTCTGTCTTTGTCTCTGTCTCTCTTTCTGTCTGTCTGTCTGTCTGTCTCTCTCTCTCTCTCTCTCTCTCTCTCTCTCTCTCTCTCTCTCTCTCTCTCTCTCTCTCTCTCTCTCTCTCTCTCTCTCTCTCTCTCCCTTTCTCTCTCTCTCTCTCTGTATCATTGGTACATGACAACAGCTACATATGCTAACACTTCATAGTGACATTGTTTCATACACTTTTTTCACAAACTTTTTTTTTTTTACACAAAACTCTCTTTCGACTAATCCAGCTCTCTGTTTCGCACATGCTCGATATTTCTTTCCATCACATCCCTGCTTTATCTCACTTTCACAAGCACACTCACTCAGTCATTCACACAGTACAGTCACACTGCATTTGAAATGCTCCCTGACTTTTCTTTTTTCCGCGAACTGCATTCTCTTCATGCGCTCAACCTCTCAATGACCCCGTCATGTTCGCACTCATCTCTCTCTCTCTCTCTCTTTCTCTCTCTCTCTCTCTCTCTCTCTCTCTCTCTCTCTCTCTCTCTCTCTCTCTCTCTCTCTCTCTCTCTCTCTCTCCCTCTCTCTCTCTCTCTCTCTCTCTCTAGTCCCTTCACACATTTTCAATCCTTTTCCTCACACTTCTTCCCCTGGCATGCTCTCACATTCTAACACACACACAGGGAAACTCCAATCAAAATCCAATTCCATGCACACAGTCATAATATTCGACTACACACTCTTCTTTCTCTTCCTCTCATATCTCCCTTACACACTCTCTCCCTTACAGACCAAAACACACACACACACACACACACACACACACACACACACACACACACACACACACACACACACACACACACACACACACACACACACACACACACATACACACGCACATTCGCGTGGGCACAGACACGCGGGCACACACAGGCACACACACAAACACACACACACACAAACACATACACACACACACAAACACATACACACACACACACACACATACACACACAGACACACGCACACACACCCTTCTGGATCTCTTTCCTCCTCTCCCTTAGTCTCTTTAACACCCTCTATGTCAATATACGTAGCTTTTCAAATGTCTCTCTCTCACACATACACACAGCCTGTCTGTTTCTCCTTTCATCTCTGTCTCCCTTTTCAATCAAACTCTCTCTCTCTTTTTTTATCTCTCGCTCTCCCTCTCTCTCTCTCTCCTTTTAATCGACTTTCTCTCTTCTCCAA
>NC_085867.1:1371531-1381531 GCF_034702125.1 Engraulis encrasicolus
TTTCCGATATCTGCGGCCGCCATGTTTCTCCAGATGTAACCCCAGATTTCGCACAGTGAATTAACTGTATTGCTGTCGCCTTATGTCGGGGAAATCTCTGTGCAATAGCCCTATATGAAGTTCATTAACTGACTGTATGAAAGTTAAATAAGGTAACTATATTATTGTCTACTGCCTGTTTCCTATTTTTTCCTGCACAGGTGGCAACGCATAGTGCAACTAAGTTTGTCCGCTAAATGCTTTTACAACGATACGAGGGCTCTCACAACTTTACAAACAGGGCAAAGAAAGGTCTTTCTGCACGGGCGCTGCCTGTATTTTGAGCTAGTGTTGTTGGTTATCCAGCGTCTGCATGAAAAAAAAGGTTGACAGAAGCGGTTTGCCTCCGTTGATAAACACACTTCTGACCAACTTTGAGTAAAGTAAATCAAATTAATTGTTGGCTATTAGGCCTACGCATGCATGACTACCCAAAATACATTTTTTTTAAATTATGAAATAGCCTACACAGACAACAACGGAAGGATTTGTCTATCGTAACCTGCCGTCTCTGATACAACATTAAGTTAGTGGTACTGATGACTCCTTTATCGGAATGAGGTAATGAAATGCGAAAATCCTTCCCCCCAAAAATATTGTTTTACAAGTAAAACTGTTGTTGGCAGCTGAGTAAGTCTGAGGTAAGATGGCAGCGCTGTTTCCTGATTTCTGCCTACAGTTTAGAAATGCCAACTTAACTGTTTTCTCTACGGAGGCGGGGATTCGGCAAGTCGAAGCAATGGGCGCCGCGCGAGGACGCTAGGTTAGAAAGTTAAGGGGCGGGGTTGTCCGGCCAAAGTCCGGACAGCTGGTCACCCTACACGTCGCTACTAGTTACTCGCTCAGCGAATGAAGTCAAGAGAATGTTTAAGTGTTCCAGTGAGACTCGCAGGCGAGTAGGTACAAGAGATGCGATGTGGGCGGATCCCAAGTAGAAAATATTTGATCTTCGAGCGAGGCGAGTAAGCGAGTAACCAATTGGAATGCAGAGTTCGGTACTTCTAGCCTATTCATTGGCAGTTAAAGCAGCGGGAACTTTTCAGCGAACGTTCCATGAAAGAGTGGCGAGTAGGCGAGCACGCGAAAAACTAGCTTTGTGTGTGTACGACGCTTTAGACAAAGAGTGATGGTCAAGACACAGTTTTGCAGGTAGGCATAGAGACACGCAGTGTATGGGACAGACAGAAAGCAGACAGACAGCCACATGGACAGAAAGACAGATAGATAGATAGAGACAAGCAGACAGACATACAGCATCAAGACAGATACTGGCAGACATGCTGCATCTCGAAAAAAGCAAGCAGGATATACGTATACAGAAAGGCAGGCAGACAGACAGAGAGAATGTCAAATACAGTATACAGACAAACAGACAGACAGGCAGACAGACAGAGAGAATGTCAAATACAGTATACAGACAAACAGACAGACAGGCAGACAGACAGACAGATAGATAGACAGACAGACAGACAGACACAAACACTGACAGACATGCTGCATATCGAAAACTCAAGCTGATATACTACTAGACAGACAAACTAGACAGAAAGTCAGACGGACAGACAGGATGACAAATATCGTATACAGACAGACAGACAGACAGACAGACAGACAGACAGACAGACAGACAGACAGACAGACGGACAGACATAGCCAGGCCCTGCCCTCCTAGTGACGCAACAGCTTCAGCGTTGTTACCAGTCAGGTCAAGAGTCAATTCAAGTACGGGCAAATACGGGAACTCCTCCAACTTTGTTGAGAAGAAAACAATCATTAGCAAACCAAAGGAGGAGGTTTGGTAAATGCCATTTGGGAAATGTTAATTGTTATGCTCTTGGTCAGACCAAGTCTTGAAGAGATTTGAAAGTTGATGATAATCAGGCAAAGACAGACAGACAGACAGACAGAGATAGACTCACTGACAGACAAGCTGCATATCGAAAACTCAAGCAGATATACTAGACAGACAAACTAGACAGAAAGTCAGACGGACAGACAGGATGACAAATAACGTATACAGACAGACAGACAGACAGAGAGACAGACAGACATAGACGAGGGTAGCCGTTGCCTAGTGGTTAAAGAGTTGGTCTTTCAATCTAGGGCAGGGATGTCAAACTCAGGCCTGGGGGCCAAATTTGGCCCGCGGAGCCATTTTATTTGGCCCGCGAGATCATTTCAAATATGTATTACAGTTGGCCCACTATTACTATTTAACGTAATAATACTTCAACATGAAATTTAATGTGTCACAGGAATATGAGCCCAGGGCCCAGGACAGTGAAGAGGCCCAGAAATGGGCAACAGAATACTGTAATTTGCAGGCACATTGATCTATAATGGGACTCCGTTTGTGGAATTTAAATATGAGTATTAAGTGTGTGCATGCACATTTGTTTTTTATTAAATGTTGAGTTTGGCCCTCGACTTCGCTACAGATTTTGATTTTGGCCCTCGGTCGATTTGAGTTTGACACCCCTGATCTAGGGGTTGCCAGTTCGAATCCCCCCTGACCACTCCCTACATCTCCATCCATGGCTGAAGTGCCCTTGAGCAAGGCACCTAACTAACCCCACATTGCTCCAGGGACTGAAACCAATGCCCTGACAAATAATAACTGTAAGTCGCTTTGAATAAATGAAAGCGTCAGCTAAGTGCAATGTAATGAAATAATAATGTAACAGGCTGTACGAGCCGTAGGCCTACCCGCGTGGTATACGCTGCCTCTGGGTCGTCCTCCAGGACTCGGGACAGGCCGAAGTCGGACACCTTGCAGACGAGGTTGCTGTTGACCAGGATGTTGCGCGCCGCCAGGTCGCGGTGCACGTAGCCCATGTCCGACAGGTAGCGCATGCCCGACGCCATGCCACGCAACATGCCCACCAGCTGGATCACCGTGAACTGCCCGTCGTTTTTCTGGTGACAAAAAGACACGGCACAACACAAGGTTAGTACCAATATTAGTGGTGTCAACAATGATGGATTCGGCGATGCAATCCAATGCGGGGCATGGACGATCCAGAATCGATCCGGCAAGTTCCAGAATCGATACGGCAATTGTTTTAAATTTCAATTACTTCTATGGATATTGCGGGAGCAAAACATTTAAACTGAGACAATTGCTACGTTTCCATCGAGTAGTTCTATCGAGTTTTCTTTGATCTTTCAGTTAATTCTGACTTAAGAAGTGTTCAAATGACGTTTTCAAAGCAGAATTAATTAATGCATTAATTAATGAAGACCACATTCAGTCTAAACTCAATTTTGACAAAATGTGTAGTTACTGCACTTTGCCTTTGGATGGAAGAGCTGATTTAATATCTTTTACAGCAGTGATTTTCAACCTATGGGCCGGGGCCCACTGGTGGGCCCTGAAGGTATTCCAAGTGGGCCTTGAAATCATTTTCTTCAAATTATAATCATTATTTTGGTGTGTGTTGCTATTGATTTACTTGAGTTTTATTCTTTATTGGGTTAGAAGTGGGCCCTGAACATTTGTGACAATTTCGAGTGGGCCCCACGTTGGAAAAGGTTGGGAACCCCTGTTTTACAGTGTATTTGGTGCCAGAGTACTGCAGTGTTGCATCAACACAGGATGTGTACTCTGCAGTGTTGCATTAACACAGGATGTGTACTCTGCAGTGTTGCATTAGCACAGGATGTGTACTCTGCAGTGTTGCATTAGCACAGGATGTGTACTCTGCAGTGTTGCATTAGCACAGGATGTGTACTCTGCAGTGTTGCATTAGCACAGGATGTGTACTCTGCAGTGTTGCATTAGCACAGGATGTTTACTCTGCAGTGTTGCATTAGCACAGGATGTTTACTCTGCAGGGTACTTCAAGTTTTGGCAAAGGACGCGCTCAACTTCTAGGTGGTACTACGCACTGATGAAGGCTTGATATCCGAAACGCATTTGCTTTTTGGACATGGTGGTAATATAAATAAATAATGAGACGCAGTTTGTGAGTGCAGATTTTTCTTCCTCTACTCTGCAGGGTACACCATCAACCATAATTTCTCTGTGACTGACAAACACACACTACATCACACTTCATCATTTTTTTTCTAGTGATAAACAAACAAAAACAAAAACTCCACCACCACCAACCATCATATTTTTTCTGGTGACAAACACAGGACACAAGGTCCACCAAGAACCATAATTTTTATTCTCCACACAAACACGCTTCACACACTTCATCAAACAAGGTCCACTACCACCACCATCCACATCCACATCAGCAGCCCACCATGTTGGATCACCGTGACCTTCCCGTCATTTTTCTGGTGACAAAACACACCCACACACTACACAAGGTTACCGCCATCATGAGCACCCAGCTTAGCGGAATATAGCAGCAGCTGTGTGCAGGGTCTGGCCGCTGACAACTTTGGCTGGGCCCAGGAAAAAGTTGTCTGAAATGCTGTACATACAATGTAATGTAATGAGGGCCCAATTCTGGGGCCTCCTCTTTGCCTGGGCCCGGGAGAAGTGACCCCTTTGCTCCCCCCTGTGGGCTTCACTGGCTGTGTGCAGTAATTATGGCTTGTCACAGGGAAGACGGGATGTGGGCGGCGGCCGGGCGAACTATAGCAGCAGTAATTGACATGTGATTGGCTTATAATTTGGTGTCAGTATCAGCGATTGGATACTGTGCCTGGCTTTGCTATTCTGAGAACCGTGTAGAGCAGTGATTCTAAAACTGTGGACCAGGGCACACTGGTGGGCCTTGAAAGTTTTACAAGTGGGTCTTGAAAACATTTTCTAAAAATCTAAATAATGTTATTGTGTGTGTGTGTGTTGCTGTTGACTATGTATTTGGGTTGTATTGCTTTTTGGGTCAGAGGTGGGCCACGAGCAGTTTTCAAGTTAGAATAGGTTGGGAATGCCTGGTGTCGAGGCAAGATAAGCAAACAGACATACAGTTGAATGGGCCACTGAAGTGAATGATCAGTGGAATCATACTGCACATTATTCTGTGTGTACCTACAGTGAGTGATGGCAACATCACACACACACACACACACACACACACACACACACACACACACACACACACACACACACACACACACACACACACACACACACACACACACACACACACACACACACACACACACACACACACAAGTTACAAAACCTACACAACTTACCCTTAGGAATGTATCCAGGGATCCATTTTCCATGTACTCTGTGATGATCATCACGGGCTTACCTGGAGGGATAAAAATACAACATTCAACATGAGCACTAACATACAAATGTACAAAACATCACAACACCACACCTCACCACAAGACACCCCAAAACACCACACCACAACTTGGGGTATTCAACCTGAAAATTACATCAATGATAGTAACGGTGCTCTAGCACATTTACAGGAAAAAAACACACAAAGCAATTTACTCCAAATTCACTCGACTCCATATTCTGTTCCCCAAGAAGAATTCTGATTACAAACTCAGTCTGACTTTGTATTCCTCTTGAGTTTTTTCCCCGAATGTATTTAATCATCTTCCTCAAAAAGCTACGGCACGGCTCCTAGCTAAGAAGCTCATCGAGGGCTCCAAGGAGGAAACAAATTCAGCATGATTGACGGGAGGAACAATAACAATAATTGACAGCAGTCTGTTTTAGTTTAAGTATTGTGGAATGAATGGAACAGAAATGGAATCTGTAATGGAATCACACCTGTAGCTTAATTTTGAACATAGGAAAAACATGCTAGCAACTGCTGTCTTAGAAAGATAAATGTTTATCAAATGTTGACACCCACAACAAATATGTAAACTATTCCAAACTTTAAAGATGTGAAGTGAAATCATGTTAGGATTTATAATGTCATATTTCAAATTTCAAAGGTCCGAAAGATCCACCAACATTCTTGGAACAACAGTGAGGCTAACTTCACACTCAGGAATTCTGAATGATAGCTATTCAAGAGGCTGGTAATGCTACTGCATACAGTACAGGGCTGTACACACACGTCGCTGCCAGTTACTCGCTCAGCGAATGAACTCAATAGAATGTCGATGTGTTTCAGCGAGACTAGCAGGCGAGTAGGCGAGTACTGTACAAGCGATGCGATGTGGGCGGATCCCGAGTTGAAAATATTTTATCTTCGAGCGAGGCAAGTAAGCGAGTAACCAATTGGAATGCAGAGTTCGGTACTTCTCGCCTGTTAATTGGCAGTTAAAGCCGCGGGAACTTTCAGCGAACGTTCCATGAAAGAGTGGCGAGTAGGCGAGCAAGCGAAAAGATAGCTTTGTGTGAGTAAGCCGCTTAAGCCTAGGTATCTCAAATTAAAGAATCCTGAATTACAGCCATTAGAGAAAGGGATTGAGAGTAGGACAGCTGGCGGCTAACTGGTCTCATAGGACTCAATGTTAACTGCTAGCTTGGAGGTAAAATGTGCAATGCCATACCCAGAGAACAGTACAGGTAAACGGTAAAACCCTAATATTTAACTCAAGGAGAGGTGTAAAATAAGCTTATTTCCAAAAATGTGACAGTATCACTTTAAATAAAAGTAAAAATGATGAAACCGGAGTGCCACATTTTCCTCCTCGTTCTTTTTTGATAACGACCCATGTAAAGCTGACTCACTCTTGGTGACGACCCCCTCCAGGTGTATGATGTTGGGGTGGTCGAACTGGCCCATGATGCTGGCCTCTCCCAGGAAGTCCCGCCTCTGCTTCTCTGTGTAGCCCGCCTTCAGGGTCTTGATAGCCACCAGCATCTCCCTCTTGCTGGGTAACCGCAGCGGCCCGCAGCACACCTCGCCAAACTCACCTGGAGCACAGGATATATAGTACATGTTAGCACACACGCACGCACGCACGCACGCACGCACGCACGCACGCACGCACGCACGCACGCACGCACACACACACACATCTCCCTCTTGCTGGGCAGCCTCAGGGGCCCGCAGCACACCTCACCAAACTCACCTGGATAGGAGCACAGGATAGAGGTGTTAGTTAGCACACACACACTGTTGTGTTTTCTATGGGTGTCTTTCAATTTCTTGTTTGACATATGTCTTTTGAGTGTAGTTGGCTCACTTGGTGAACTCCTGTAAGAAAGTGTAGTGTACCTTTAAGAAGTGCAAGCCCTGTAAAGTCACATGACCTGCATTTGTTTTAAGAAAGGAAATGGTAACTCTGCACTCACTTTCAACATCTGAGTCAGACCCTGTGTGCAGCCAGCTAGTAAGTACCATCATGTCTTTATTGTGTGTTTGTTTGCTTAAACTGTTGTTTGAAAGCTTTGCTCCCTAATGCGCGATGTGCTGGTAAAAGCTCCTCGCTTGGTTTGGCTGGAAAGTGCTCCTTGTGCAGCTTGATGAGCAGTGTAGTCTCGTGTAGCTCCCTGCTAATGTGTGCTCTCTAAACTCACGGTTCAGAACTGTTTTAATATGTAATGTCGCTGTAAAATACCAAATTAATATACTGTTAAAACTGGGCTACTTTGCTTGGTTAGTTGGATTTGGCATTCATTGAGTTTAGACATTTGCTCAACATTACACTTGTTTGTTGGCTGGGATGAATTACTTCCTGGTTTGGCGAGAGCATTATGGGAGATGTAGTGGGCAAACGGCATACTGTTTGTAAGGCAAAATGTACTGACTGTTTGGTTAACTGTGGTTTATTTCATCCAAATGGTTGGGCTGATGCTTGAACATTGTATTCATTAATGTTTATATTTATTTATTGAACTGAACTGATTATTTAGATATTTCATAACTTGTGCAGTATGCACTGAAATTCTGTAGTTGTTGTGAAATCTCTATTGTTATTTTGATCACTCTTGATCTTTATACTGCCAAATGTAGTATGTATTCTGGGAAAGTCATTTTACTGTGCAACTGTTTGTAGTGTGCAAAACCTAAAGCTTTGTATTTTACTGTTGTTTAGGTTAATTACCTGCTGTCACTGCTATCTACTACTGTTGCTGCCACTACTTTGCACTGCCACTGTGGAAGAAAAATAAAAAGCAAAAGTGAAAACGCTGAGTAATTTCTAATGCACCAGGGTCACCCTTTCCGCTGGGGAAAAAACGGAACAGTAATTAACTAGTGGCTCCCCCTGGAGGAACAGTAATGAACTAGTGGCTCCCCCTGGAGGAACTAGAAGAGCCCCTCTGACTGACAAGAAAAGTGCGATGAAGAGGAAGTGGCCAAATCAGGCCCTCTGTGCTTTGCCAGTTTGAGAAAAAAAATGCACTGATACAAGAGGCTCCCCAAACTCTGCAGTAACCAGAAGTGCCCCCTCAAACTGACAAGAAAAGCAGCCCAGTGAAGAGAAAGTCAAAATAGGCCCTCTGACCTTCTTTAGTTTGAGAAAAGAAATGGGAGAAAAGCAAAAAGTATCAAGTCATTTACAAGCGGCTCCCCCCTCTCCAAAGTAACCAGGAGAGCCCCCCCTTCAGACAGACAAGAAAAAAAGTGTAGCCAAATTAGGCCCTCAGTTCTTTTTCAGTCTGACACACACAAAAAAAGTATTCTACAGTTGCTAGCAGCGCCCCTTCAGACTGACCAGTGAGCACCTTCAAGAGGAAGCAGCCAAGATAGGCTAGGTTGTGCTTCAGTTTGAAGGAAGGAAAAAATAATTAAAATAAATGGACTGCAGTAATTAAGTAGAAAATCACGCTGAAGACATTGAAAGAGAAATTGGCCAAAACAGGCCCTATGTACTTCAATTTCGAGAAGAAAGTAAAATAAATAAAACCATAATAATTAAAACACAAAATGGAGTCAGTTGAAATTATGGCCTTCAAAGAGAAGTGGTCATTAGCTCAAGTTACGTTTAGTCAGCTAGTCAAGAAGCTGACTCTAACTGTAGACCTGTTAGAAAAAGAAGCTTTAATTGAGGGAACCCAACTGCTAAGCGTAGAGTTCAGTGTAGTACTTGATGCTGGACTAGACTACATTGACTCCCTAGAAGAAATGGAAGATGCAGACGGAGAAGCCGCGCTGGTCAAGGAAGCCACTACCCAGTTCGTCGCTGCATACAAAGCAGTACTCCAGCTCATTAAGGGGAGACTCTGGACCAAGTATGCCCAGGTTGACTTGCAGTTATGTGCTGATGCTGCAGAAGAAAAGTGCACAGAGGTGGAGTGCACCAACCTGAAGTGCACGTCAGAAGTCAAGTACCGGGCCCTGAGAGACAGCCTGGTGGAGAAAATCGGCATGCTGGAAGGAGAGGTGCTCAAGTGGGAGTGTCTCGCCAGTAAGACACTGGTGTACCAACAGCAGCTGTACAAACTGAAAACCCGACTGCGTGACTGGGAAAGGAGGTGGCAACTATCACGAAAAGAAGATGGTGTGCCGTCAACACCCCACGTAGCCAATGCATCACCTGCGCCTCCGCCACCTGGCATGTCTACGGTCCCAGAACCAGCGTCTCCATTTCTCTCTCTGTATCCAGTAAGCCAGCCAGAGGATGCCGTCATCAACTTCCACACTGACTGCGCACAGGGACTGGATGACCCTGTGCCCATGAAGACAGAGCTGGAAGAAAGGACAGAGACGACGGATGCTTGGGCTGAAGAAAAGTATGGGTCAGCAGAAGGTGAACACTCGGCCACAAATGGTGTCCACCTACAAGCCCCGAAATCTGTCCCTACATTCCTTTCTCCGTCCAAGGTTACAGACTCCAACACTGCTAGACTGCATGAAAGTAGACACTCTGCCAACAGTGATGGAAAGGAAGTGTCTCAAACAATGGACGCCACTGCAATGCTACAAGAAAGTAAGCACTTCGCCTACATTGATGTCCATGTGCAGGTTGCCAAATCCGGCCCTGCGTTCCCCCCTCTGCCAAAGCCAATGGACGTGGCAAAAATAGCAGAGGGGTCGGATGAGTGTGATAAAGAAAACCTGCAAGCTGAAGAAATGACAACAGCCAAGCCTACCCCAGCCAAGACTCCCGAGGCTGAGTCTGATGGCGA
>NC_085867.1:1404031-1411531 GCF_034702125.1 Engraulis encrasicolus
TATGGGGCAAGCTATAGGCCTAACAAAACTGAGCAAAATAGCTTTGGACTAGAGTGGACCCCTCCAGACCTAACTACACCCTTCTTGGTTGCATTTGCAGTGTTCCCACAGAAATACTTAAACATAATATTAATAAAAAAATAAAATTGCTTTGCAGAGGAGTCATTGTGCTTTAAATTAATATCAGCAGTCCGATGCGAACCATACCTGTGGCTAAACCTGACTTCACTAGATGATATGATGCATTGTAGTCCTGGGAAAATTCCTAACCCTCAGGCCAATCGAGAACTCCCATGACCTCCTTTACTCCCCTTTTTGATATTTGACCTTTATTTGCTTGGGGTTGAGCTCTGTCAGGTGAGTTGTGTGAGAAATTGTAACGCACATTGAACCCATGACAGCTAAAGGCTAATCATAATCACAGCCTGTCAGAGCAGAGCCGACAAACATTCAACAAGGTGTGGTTGCGTTTATGTAGTTTCAACTTGAAACTCAAGACACAAAAGGAAACGCGTTCAAATGCGTGAGAGGCTGATGGTTGCCTGAGGTTGTTATTGCTGACATGCACTGAGTTGATTCTGCAAATTAGAGTTGCTGTTTGAGTGGAGAGAAGACAGTGAACGACCCAAACGAAATGAAATGAAAGAAACAAACTGCCAAGAGAAGGAACAAGCTGCCAGAATATTCAATGCAAATGTCATTTCCTGCCAAGGATACACACACACACACAAAAACATTTCTTCTTTCTATGAATGCAAGTCTGCTCCGGTATCATGCCATGATTAGATGGATATCTCATGCCCCTGTAAGGCCCTGTTGTTATTGAGGGGTGGGACGGCAGGGCTGGGCTGGTCTGGGGGAGGAATAGGGCCCGGGCACTTTCGGCTTAAAGGGGCCCCTCATAATTAGCGCCGCAGAACCTACTCACGTTTCTTTTTTTTTTACATTTCTGAAAATAGGGGCCCACGATGGCGGGGTTGTAACCATGGCGACGCCATCCATGTGCTCAACCCAAAGATTTTGGCTCCGCACATCGTCTGGCAAAAGCCTCGAGCTTTCGTTTTTGTTATTTGTATGCTTTTGCAACGCTATAACGTGACATGCTAATAAAGCACAATATGGGTTAAGAGTAAGATCAGACCATCTCCCACCGTCCACGGAGACGGATTCCTCATGGCTTTTGCCAGACTGATTGACGGAGTCAACAGTCGGCTATTCGCCCACGACGGATGCCACGATGGCGGGGTGCGAGGCCCAGCGGGAAACGCCCGTTAGGCCTGCTGGCCAGTCCAGCCCTGCTGGGGCGGTTGCAAAATGAAAACTGAACAGGCAGCAGCGGCCTGTGAAGCACTGATGGACAGATGCCAAAGGAATGGAATGGAGTGTGTGTGTGTGTGTGTGTGTGTGTGTGTGTGTGTGTGTGTGTGTGTGTGTGTGTGTGTGTGTGTGTGTGTGTGTGAGGGGGGGGGGTGTCTTATTGCAGCGTTACAGTGTTATTATTCCAAAAAGGCGTTTGTTTTTATTATTGGCAGATAAAGTGCTTCTCCATTTGTTTCCTGCCTGGTCGTGGAGGAACAATGACAACATGTCGAGCAGGCTGATATGTGTGTGTGGGTGTTCCAGCCAAGACAGGACACTCCCGCCAGCTATGCTAAGTAGGAGCCCGGTGTGTGTGTGTGTGTGTGTGTGTGTGTGTGTGTGTGTGTGTGTGTGTGTGTGTGTGCGCGCCTGTGTGTGTGTGTGTGTGTGTGTGTGTGTGTGTGTGTGTGTGTGTGAGTGTGTACGTGTGTGTGTGTGCGTGTGGATGCATGCATACGTGTGTGTACGTGTGTGCGTGTGCGTGTGTGTGTGTGTGCGTGCGTGCGAGCATGCGTCTGTGTGTGCATGCGTGTGCGTCCGTATGCTGGCAGGATATTGTTACTGAGTCGGTTTCCTGAGCAAGCCATTGTAAAAAAAATCCCAAATCTCAAGCACACATCTCTCCAAAAACGCTGTTTACATTAAAAAGCAAAAGCGACATTTCCCACAGAATCAGGGAATCTACTCAGTACAAGAAAAGGAAGAGAAAAAAAAACGGATATGGGAACAACACCCCCCTCCTCTGGCCCAGTGTTGCCAGATTGGGCTGTTTCCCGCCAAATTGGGCTGCTTAGGATGGCCGTGTGATGGGTAAAAATGGCATTTAGCAGAAAAACCCGCCCAATTTTTGCCAGAGAAATCAATAAGGTTGGGCAGGATTTTGTGCTTCTAGGCGGACTTTGAGCATATTTTGGACTGGAAAACATCAGCCTCATCTGGCAACCCTGCCTCTGCCCCACCAGCCAACCGTGTTATCAGGACCCGAGGAGCCATTTCATCACAAGCATTTAATCTCACAGCACAACTAAAAACAAGATTATTAAAAAGATATGCTGATTTAATGGCATGTTGTGTCTTCCTTTCCAGAAGACATTCAGCTTTTGACAGAAAAATAAAAAAAGGTATAAACAAGATCAGCTTTTTTTATTACCTCTTTTGTAACCAATAACAATAATTGTGGGAACTTTTCTTCTTGCGTGACTGTGAAAGTTCCCCTTTGGAACTCTTTTCCTTCGTTGGCCTCCTCACTGAGGTCCATGGGGTCTTTTTTGTTTTGGGTTTTCGTCCGTTGGTGAGATTTATTGTGACAGGGATGTTCCGTGATATAGGGAATGTGCGTGTGCTTGTGTTCTTGTTTACTGCAGAATTTGACAAGCGTGTTCCTTGATGGGAGGAATGTGTGTGTGCAGGCATGTGTGTGTGTGTGTGTGTGTGTGTGTGTGTGTGTGTGTGTGTGTGTGTGTGTGTGTGTGTGTGTGTGTGTGTGTGTGTGTGTGTGTGTGTGTGTGTGTGTGTGTGTGTGTGTGTGTGTGTGTGTGTGTGTGTGCGTGTGTGTGTATGTCTTGAAGTCTTGAGTGTGTGTGTGTGTGTGTGTGTGTGTGTGTGTGTGTGTGTGTGTGTGTGTGTGTGTGTATGTATGTCTCACTTACCGTCCGCTGAGGAGGAAGCCGGTGACGAGTGCCAGCAGTATGATCCCCACGGTAACGGCCACTGCGATGACAGGCACCTGACCCTGGTCACTGGACGCCTCCACTGCAAGGGGACAAGGCAGAAGTTAGTTAGTTAGAAACTTTATTATCCCCAATGGGGACATTTTTGTCAGCAGGTAAGGTACACATCAGGCAGGTTGTATTGCCTATGACATGATAAAAAACAAAGATTTAACACATACAATACACACCTAGATATAACAGACATGACATGACAATAGGCAGGACAGGAGAGGACAGGACAAACTATTCAACAGTTCCGCTCAACTTTCAACTTCACTGGTGTCACAACATGACCAAATGCAATAATGTGCAAAAAACGCTGTCTGTGCAAGTACATTAGGTAGGGGAAGTGAGTAGCACTAAGTAGGCCTATTCTATATCAAGTATACTAGAGGAATGTGCAAGAAACAGTAGGTGGACAGGTGCATAGAAGTCCTGCAAACTGTTCATTCAGTTCAAAATGACGCTTTTTGCTCACATCTGTAGTTGGACAGATTGCGTAGGATATTATCCCAGTGCGGGTTGCCATTCATTTAAGCGTAAGGAAATCCTCCACACTGTCCATTCCACCAGTGGACGCCTCCACTACAAGGTATGGCACACCTCGGCAGTTGGACAGGTGTGTAGGATATTATCCCACTGGGATTGTCATGCTGGAAGTCCGATGACCGAAACATTGTATTTGTTGGTGAAATGGACAGTGTGCAGAATGTCCTTACACCAAAAAAGGTGGATCTAACAAGTTGTGACACTCAGGTCTTTTATGGGAAACAGTCAATAGAGGGTGTTTGTGTTTTGAGTCAACAGGTAGTCACGTACGCCACTCTGTTATGACCAGTATTCATAGCAACGTTCTTTGGCCGTAGGAAAGACCGCGGATCTAACGCTAAAGTTAGCACAATATGGCTAGCTACTTTGGCAATTTTAGCCTTATAGATACTCAAGTTCTACACTGATTGTGCTGAAAAAACACATGAGATGGTATAAGCATTCATAACTGAAGAATTTCCGATAGTTATATCGATGTAATTTTACCGTATTATGTAGAAATCCTGTACACATTCCCAATGCATTCCAATGTAATTTGTCCGATATTCATTCCAGAATGGCGGCCGCGGCCAAAAATCATGGGGCCGAATGTTGCAATGGACGTTGTATTGAGTGTCACCTCTTGTTAGCTCCACCTTCTTTGTTTACACGCAAAGGGGACAGAGGGGGACAAAAGCAGGAAGAGGCTGTCAGAGCAGAGCAGAGCAGACGCTACAGGGATCACCCGCCCAGGGGAGCAGGGGCTGCCCTGGCCACTCAGCACAGCAACACCGGGCCCCACTGCTGCAGCCAAAACATGTCACCCTGCAGCTCCACACAAGCACACTACGCACATGTGCATGCAAACACACACACACACACACACACACACTCATGCACGCACGCACGCACGCACGCACGCACGCTCACACACACACACACACACGCACACGCACATGCACGTGTGTGCGCACTGATGCATTTACACACACGTGCACACACACAAACACACACACACACACATGCACAATGCACAGAGAACTGCACGTGTGTGCGCACACACACAGTACAGAGTACATAAAAATACCCTCAAATCAGCCTTGGAGAGTCTCTAGGTCCTCGGCTTCTGGCAGAAATGGCCTCTTTGTGTTGTCAGCTGTGGCTGTTGCAAGCCAAACAACACAATACACCCCTGGCCTGACAATCACCGCTCGCAAAGTGGAGCCAGGGCCACTGACAGCTTTGGCTGGACCCAGGACGAAGTCATCTGAAAGGGCCCCCTTATATATTATGTTTAAGTATTTCTGTGGGAACACTGCAAATGCAACCAAGCAGGGTGTAGTTAGGCCTGGAGGGGTCTAGTCTAGTCCAAAGCTATTTTGCTCAGTTTTTTTAGGCCTATAGCTTGCCCCATAGCTTTGCCCCCTCCCCCCACCCAATGAATTCAATGTAATGAGGACCCAATTATGGGCCCGGCCCCCCCATCTCCCTAGGACCGGGACAGCTTACCCCTTTGCCCCCACTTACTTGTCGACTTCCCTGAGTGGAAGTGTGTTCTTATATTATGGAAAGGAGAGCGTTGGGGGATGTTGGAGGGTTGGGCTGGGAGGCTGGTTAACTCAGTAATCAGTGAGCTAACAATGGCAATTAAGTCGAAGGGTTTTTTTTTCTTTTTCATCAACTCAGTTTACTGTTGACTGATTTATGTTGAGAGATGGAAGATGTCGGCAAGGGGAAAAGTAGTGTGAGATGCATGAGCCTCATGCTACACTGCTTTTCCTCTTATGCTGCGGTCACACTGCCGGCGTTGAAAGAGCTAAAACGCTGCTGACTCCTGCCTGGAAGGCACAGGTCAGGGGTGTTGAACGAGGCAAAAGATTCAACCTGAATCGTTCGACCAAGAATCTCGACCAACCGAAGCTCGTGTTTAGAAAAATGCGAACATTCCATTGGATGACGTTTGCCGCCGCCGAGCTCATTACATATTTTTAGATGAAGTTCAACTTTTGACACCCTCGGCTTTTGACGCTTTTGACGCTTTTTAACGCTTCTGCCGCCTGCTCTCCCATACAAAGTCAATTACTTCCGCATCTTTCCACGCGTTCAACGCCGGCGGTGTGACTGCGCGGTTACAGGGGGTACATTGGTACATGTTTACTAGTCTAATCAGCACACGAAGGGAACATGTGAGCTTGTGAGCAAATGGCACTGACTTTGTGCGATAGAGGTGTGGTGTGTCAGCCTCTTGGTCTCCACTGTTCTCATACAGAGGGCCTGGAATTACGTCGACTAACATGATGGACTAAGGTACAATGTGTAGTAGACTCAGTGGATACACTGTCCATGAGCAATGATGCCGACTTTGTGTGGTATTGACTCTGCACAAGTCACAACCAGACAACTATGGCTCCACAATGGAAAACCAAATCAAATCAGACTCTCTGGTTTCTGTTTTCAACATGTACAGTATCTGGCAAATTGTTCAAACTTCAGGGGAGAATATGTCTCCAGTAAGGAAATGCTCCTCTATGCATGATCCTCTGTACGAAAGAAAGAATACTGCTTATACACAGTAAAATATACAGTATTAATTCAACAATGTTCTGAGCATATACAGTCCTTGGCTGGCGATGCCATCTTATGTACTCCACCCAAAGATTTTGACTCTGCACATAGTCCGGCTGCGAAACCCTCCTAATTTGGCTCGCTCACTGTTTAACCAAACAGCAAACAGTTGAGAGTGGTGACGCGGAACTCACCCGCGAAATCAGTTACTGATTGGTATTCACACTTTTCACACTATTCACACTATTCACACGTTTGTTTTGTTATTTGTATGCTTTTGCAACACTATATTGTAACAGTCATGCTAATAAAGCTCAATATGACTTTTAATCTGAAGTTGAAACCCCAATGAATTTAAATGGCAGAGTAAGTGATCAGACCATCTCCCACCCTCAATGGAGACCGATTCCACTTCCAGCTTTCGTCAGACTGTTTGACTTGAGTCACCTGTCGGCTTCCGCCCAGGCTAATACAGTCCCACACAGTTTAGTGTTAAATTCAACTCTTCGAGTGTTTAACACTTAGAGAGTTGAATTTGACACCGGTTTAGAGTATGTATAGCTTCACAGTGTTAATTCAACACTCAAGGAGTTGAAATGTAACACTAAAATTGATTGGGACCGTACTGTAAGTGCTCAGAATAGGGTTTCATTAACACTGCAGCATTTACTGTGTACATGTCAAGACAATGGGCTAATACAGGGCTGGGGAACCTTTTTAATTTGAAGGGCCACTTCAAATTAATTCGAGGGCCGTAAAAGTCCTCCGAAGGCCGTATTATGAACACAAACCAGGATTTCCCCCTGCACTAGGCCTATAATGAAGGCAGCCACTTTGAAAACAGGCCACACCTTCTCCAGGTTCCCTGAATATAACTTAATCGTATTGCAAATGTATTTTCTAAGATTCCTTTACAAAATATGTCATATTTCATGTGAAGCTGCATGACATTAAAACAATATCGAGGGCCGGATAAAACGGCCTCAAGGGCCGCAAACGGCCCTCCAGACATAGGCTCCCCACCCCTGGGCTAATAGGACACTGTATTGTACAGTACGTACGGTAGGGGCTGGTGTCAAACTCGAAGCGCCGGCTGAATCCTCCGTAGCCGGCGGCCGTGCGAGCTCGTATCTGGAAGATGTAGGCGGACGAGGGCTTCAGGCCGTCCGCCACGATGGCCGTCTCCTTCGACTTGATGATGGTGTAGCTGGTCTCCTGGTCCTGCCGAGGCAAAAGAATGTCAACATTTAAAAACTCTCACTTCCTGACGAAGGCTTCATGACGGAACGGTTGGAAGTATTTTAATCATGCTATAACCAACAAAATAATTTTCAAT
>NC_085867.1:1416531-1424031 GCF_034702125.1 Engraulis encrasicolus
TTCCTATAGCGAGGGGAGGGAGGGAGGAGACAGATTGCATCAACAACAATAATGACTCAATCCTTACATAAGACCATACAACACGCAGCAAGGAAAGGGGACAAAAAAAGAGCCTCCTTCATGTGCAAAAAGAAAACGGAAAAAAAAAATCTGGCATGTGTTTTGATGATACTTTTATCTTAGCTGTTTGATGAAGGCTATACACAAATTCATTTGAAAAGGGTTTAAGGATGTGCCATATTCGTTTGTGTATTATCTTCGTCCACATATATTTGTCTCCAAACCAAAGCACACACACGCCAGACACACACACACACACACACGTGCACAAAAGCACATATGCACGTATACACGCACACACATACACACACACACACAGAGTTATTAAACTTAACACCTTCGCGTCATGTTGTGCTACACTGCTTTAACATGACTTAAATTGAGGTTATCCTTACGGCAATGAATCCACGATGACATTGAGAGATTTTAAGTAGCCTACTGTTTCAGTCAAATCAACATGTCATCCCTTTTCACCAGTCTAAAAATCTCCCAATCTTTTTCAACAGCTTTTTCGGCAGGTGACCTCAAGGTGGCCTTTTTTTCACCGTTGTTAAAAGCACGAGGCAAACAAATCAAGCAAAAAGTCGTTCCGGCAGCAGTGCAGATGGTAATGCGAGCCCATTCCATATCCACTGAATGGAAGTGTTAGACTGTAGCAGTGAGATATTGCCGGCATTTAAGCGCACTGAACTGATCTCAAGAGGTGCAGATCTGATAGCCGCCGCCACCGCCATATCAAACCCAGGGCGTGCGTGTGTGTGTGTGTGTGTGTGTGTGTGTGTGTGTGTGTGTGTGTGTGTGTGTGTGTGTGTGTGTGTGTGTGTGTGTGTGTGTGTGTGTGTGTGTGTGTGTGTGTGTGTGTGTGTGTGTGCAGTGCCGCCGCATCAGACCCAGGGCGAACGTGCGGGCGGCCAGCCTTTAGTGCCAAACAGGCCTGCATGGAGCAGCAAGCGGAGATGATGAGTGGATGTGGTGGTGGTGGTGGGTCGGTGTGTGGAGGGGTGTGCTCCTCCAACTGCCCCACCCCCACCCCCCACTGCACGGCATCCCATCGCCACCCCACCCCACCACACCGCCCCACCCCCAATGCACTACACCAAACCCCACCCCCACTCCACCCCACCCCACCCCACTCCACCCCCGTCCTCCATAACAAAGAGTAACAGTATACCCCTTTAGCTCCCAGACAAAACTACAATCACTCCATATCTTAAAAGCCCTGAAAGGGAATACGGGGGCAATCCGATCTGGAGAGAGAGACAGCGGCGAAACGAAAAGGAGCCATTTCTGTGGCAGGGTGGCGCGGCCACTTAAACAGTCTGGCAGCAAGCCTTTTATTTCTCCAATGTTGACTTTCCGTCAAGTCAAGGCAGGAGACACCACTTTTGAGCTATTGATTCTCAATAATCCTTAAGTTTGGGGCGGGCGGGGCAGGGGGTGGGGGGGAGGTTGGGGGTCATCAGGGATCTGTGATCTACATGGACGATGACAGGAGCAGTGAAAACAATCAGACAGACTCTCCATCCAAACAATAGGTCCCCCCAGGCCAAAAGCAGAAACCCCTGGTGGGGTTCAAGGCGATACCTCAGACTACCCTGCCCCTCTCTCTCTCTGTCTCTGTCTCTCTCTCTCTCTTTCTCTCTCTCGCGTTCTCTCTCTCTCTCTCTTTCTCTCTCTCTCTCTATCTCTCTCTCTCTATCTCTCTCTCTCTCTCTCTGTCTCTATGTCCCCCCCCTCTCTCTCTATCTCTATCTCTCGCTCACCCTTCTCTCTCTCTCTCTCTCTCTCTCTCTCTCTCTCTCTCTCTCTCTCTCTCTCTCTTTCTTTTCAGTCAAAATCTTGAGGCGTTATTTGTTCACCTGAGCATTAGACCGGATGACTTCACTTGACTTTAGAAAGGGAAAATCCCACATGTCTCATCATGATGGTTAAAGAAATCTCAAGTTTCTCGCCATATAATAAGGGTACTGCATACAAGCAACCATACATGCACATGCAAGCATGCTCTTTCTCTCTGTCTCTCTCACACACACACACACACACACACACACACACACACATACACAGGTAACTGCTTCCAAAAAGAAAGATTTTGTCGTTTCTGTTTCATCTGCATGTCCACTTAACACCACCCGTGGTTTCACTAATTGGTCATTACTTCAAACGTGTCAGATGATCATTGCCCTCATTAAGATTTCGATAAAAAAGTGGTTGAATTAAATATGAGGTAGGATAGCTTTTTAAACTTTCTGAACCATCCTCTATTGAGCATGTATATGGAGCATACCTGTCAACTTTGAGCTCCTAAAATCCGGGAAAATTCCCATATTTTAAGCCAAAATCCGGGAAATTTTCTAAAGGCCAAATTTTGACAGTCAACGGGATGACAGAGACTGATCGGACGGTGCGTTCTACTCTGCTTTTCACAACAGCGCGCGTGCAAAAGACAGATCCTGTCTAAAATCCCTCAGCACACGTTTTACAGCGTGGTGAAACAATGCAATGAAAACAAAACAATGAAATGAGCGCAATGAGTTTCTTGTTGTTTTGTCGCACATGTTGTCTGTTCGTGCAAAACTTCATGCTGTACAGGTTGTGATTAAGTTAATCGCATGATTCGCTGTTCCAAGGCTGTTTTATGCGTTGCATGAACTGACGGTTTCTGAGGAAAAGAGTGGGCGCACAAGCGCTACGGAGCTCGAGGTTGACAGCTCGTATTTTCAAGGAACTTCAATTCTTGGTGGTATCTGGCATACCGTCTTCTGGCAGGTAGCTTGATAAGTAAGACCCTCTGTCTCTCTCTTCAAGAGTGGGTGTGGCTCGTCGGACAGGGCCGTGGGTAGCCTATAGGCCTAAATAGCCTACTGGACCGACTGTGTTTTTTGATAATGTGAAAAAAGGGAAGAAATCGGGAAATGAGTCAAAATTAGGGGGTTTCCCGGGAAATTAGGGATGGTTGACAGGTATGATATGGAGATGCCAAGTCAAGTCAAGTTAATTGTATTTTATTGTCACAAATCTTTGCAACAGGGTTAGCACAGACGTTTGAAATTGCGTTTGACCAGTAAGTCTCCAATGTGCAGTTAAACTAAACATATGAATAAGACATGGACAGTAACAACAAACACACACACACACACACCGTTCTACCAGTGCCATTAAAAAGTTAACTTTGTGAATTATGGTGCTACACAAGCAGATATTTTCACACGTACGTGACTGACAATAGATCTAGAAAAATTCACATTCAATCAAATTTTTAAAAAGTTGCCAATTCCGTGTGGGGGCGGCTGTGCTTTCTTACAAGACGTTTTGGCAAGACATGCCCTGATATGGCTTTATTTTTAGAGAGCTCTCTAGCAATGCGGTGCAGCGCGGTGCGTTAGCGTTAGCGTCCCTAGCAGCAGAGTCGAGAGGCAGCAGTACAGTCAGTGTTGCCAGATGTGTCTGTCCAAATTCCGCCCAAAAGCTTCTAAAAAAACCCGCCAAAATGCGCTAAATTCCGCCCAAATTCATCAAATTACATTGACTTCTATGGGCCCAAAACAGCTAAAAAAAATTAAAAAAAAGCCAAATGGACAATTTTTCAGATTTTTACCCGCAGACGCTCATCCTAAGTAGCCCAATTGGACGGGCACCCGCGCAATCTGGCAACACTGAGTACAGTAGCGATGGCAAGCTAGCGGCGCTAATTAACAGATGGAACACCTCGCACTGAAGAGGAAGTGTAGCAGCAGAGGCGATATCACACCCTCCCTCCTTAATGCGCACACGCGGGAAGTGTTGTCCTGATACAGACAGAGAGAGAGAGAGAGAGAGAGTGAGGAGGGGGGTGAGGGAGAGAGAGAGAGAGGGGAGTGTGTGTGTGTGTGTGTGTGTGTGTGTGTGTGTGTGTGTGTGTGTGTGTGTGTGTGTGTGTGTGTGTGTGTGTGTGTGAGAGACAGAAAGAAAGAAAGAAAGAAAGAAAGAAAGAAAGAAAGAAAGAAAGAAAGAAAGAAAGAGAGAAAGAAAGAAAGAAAGAAAGAAAGAAAGAGAGAAAGAGAATGAAATACAGAAAGAGAGAGCGAGAGAGAGAGAGAGAGAGAGAGAGAGAGAGAGAGAGAGAGAGAGAGAGAGAGAGAGAGAGAGAGAGAGAGCGGGAGAGAAAAAGAAAAAGAGAGAGCGAGAGAGAGAGAGAGAGAGAGAGAGAGAGAGAGCAAGAGAGAGAGAGAGAGAGAGAGAGAGCGGGAGAGAAAAGGAAAAAGAGGAGGTTGGCTCACTGCACCAAGTTAGAGTACCTGCCAGATTCAATCGGATCCAAGCACACGCCTGCCTAGAACTAGGGATGGTGGTGTGTGTGTGTGTGTGTGTGGCACCCCTGCGTAGAGCTAGGGATGGTGGTGGGTGTGTGTGTGTGGCACGCCTGTGCAGAACTAGGGCTGGTGGTGTGTGTGTGTGTGTGTGTGTTGTGTGTGTGTGTGTGTGTGTGTGTGTGTGTGTGTGTATGTGGCACGCCTGTGTAGGGATGGTGGTGTGTGTGTGTGTGGCACGCCTGTGTAGGGATGGTGGTGTGTGTGTGTGTGGCACGCCTGTGTAGGGATGGTGGTGTGTGTGTGTGTGTGTGTGGCACGCCTGTGTAGGGATGGTGGTGTGTGTGTGTGTTATGGTGGTGTGTGTGTGTGTCGCACGCCTGTGTAGGGGTGGTGGTGGTGTGTGTGTGTGTGTGTATGTGGCACGCCTGTGTAGGGATGGTGGTGTGTGTGTGTGTGTGTGTGTGTGTCACGCCTGTGTAGGGATGGTGGTGTGTGTGTGTGTGTGTGTGTGGCACGCCTGTGTAGGGATGGTGGTGTGTGTGTGTGTGGATGGTGGTGTGTGTGTGTGTGGATGGTGGTGTGTGTGTGTGTGTGTCACGCCTGTGTATGGATGGTGGTGTGTGTGTGTGTGTGTGTCACGCCTGTGTAGGGATGGTGGTGTGTGTGTGTGTGTGTGTGTGTGTGTGGCACGCCTGTGTAGGGATGGTGGTGTGTGTGTGTGTTGGGATGGTGGTGTGTGTGTGTGTTGGGATGGTGGTGTGTGTGTGTGTAGGGATGGTGGTGTGTGTGTGTGTGTGTGTGTGGCACGCCTGTGTAGGGATGGTGGTGTGTGTGTGTGTTATGGTGGTGTGTGTGTGTGTGTGTGGCACGCCGCCCTGATGAAAACTTTTCTCACCACTGATCTGGACTTCTGTCACGTTCCGAGGAACAGATTTAGAACAGAGGTGTGAAGTGAGCGGTGTGAACGTATATGACTGGTGGTCTATTTCCTTCTCCATGCGGCACACATCCAAACTTACATAAGCCATGTTACATAGCCCAGTATGTACATTTATGTAGGTTAGATAATCCTAACTTTTTTCACATATAAAGTAGATAAGAAATTAAAGTTTTGGAATGGCTCTTGTGAATTCTGATCCAAAATAGAATATTTCTGCCAGGGTTGGGAAACAGACTTTGACATGAGGTGAAAATGAAATGGGCAGTGAATACTAATAACTACATATACAGTACCGTTTCCCACAGAGCAACAAATTCCACTTACATAACACATTGTCTTCCATAAAGCACTTCAAATGTTCACTTTTACTGTAAGGACGTTATGGAACCATAGGGTACCTCTGTATTGTAAAAACACCATTTTGGATGGTCCTCCTGCAAAGCTGTGGCAGCTTGTTCAGAGGTGGAGCACTCTGTCTACCACATTATATATTTATTTGTTTGTTTGTTTGTTTGTGTGTTCGTTCTGACATAAAAGGTCACCTCAACCCCTTTTGCACCTGGCGCTGTAATCTCTCAACAGGCTGCGTGTTTGTAAACAAGCCTCGTTTGTGAAGTCAAGAGAAGTACCAGCAGCGGTAGCAGCAGCAGCAATAGCAGAAGTAGCAGCAGCAGCAGTAGTAGCAGCAGCAGCAGCAGCAGTAGTAGTAGTAGCAGCAGCAGTAGTAGCAGCAGTAGAAGTAGTAGCAGCAGCAGCATTGGTAGTGGTATGGTAGTAGTAACAGAAGCAGGGGTGAGGGAGATCAAAACCTGGGGGCCAGGCAGGCCAGGCAGGCTGGGGTCGTCCCTGGAGCCCGGTCTGGGATGGCGTATCACACCTGCCAAATGCTGGACTCACTGTGCCAGGACATGTCCCTTGTAGCCAAGGAGAGGAGAGAAGAGAGCTCCTTGTCTATTCTCCTCACGTTTACAACTCACTATTGATAAAAAAAAACCCACTAACCCAGTTGACAGCTTTGGGCAGGCGGGCCCGGGAGAAAAAAAAAAGTCTGCAAGGTCTACCCTGTCAATACATACAATGTAACGGAGACAACAGAATCATGGATTATGTTCAATGATGCGGCTCTGATGGAATATATATGTTTACTGAAGAAGGACCCCTAGCCTCAGGTAATGGGTAGGAGGTAAGGGTATTGTTGCGCTCTAGATGTTACGAAAGATAACTAGGTGCGTGGACCCAAAAGAAGTAAGGTATAAGGTTGGAGCAGGTGCGCACACTAAACAAGACACAAAGGTCAAGCACAAGGAGCGAGCACAGAGAGCACTGATGATGGCAGCAGCCTGAAATGTCTATCCGGCAAATAAACAAAGAAACAACTGGGAGCATTAACAGTGTTGCGGACATCTATCATTTACTTCTGCTATCTCCATAACCGAGCCCCCCCACCACCACCACCACATGACAGCTCTATCTGCCCTAACTGAGGTGCTCAGACACAGGAAGCAGATTACGGCATCCTGTCACAAGCCATGTTAGGAGCCGGGTAGTGGCATTGTTGCAGCCAATAAATGCATTTACTGCCAATGATGCTCGCGATAAAATATCCCATTGGTTGTTACGGGGCTTGTTATAGACATGTGCACTGCTGTTGCATTCCCACTTACAGTCATGGGGGATGCAAATCAGACAAACACACACAGAACATGCTCTCACAAACACACAACACACGCACACGCAGACACGCGTGCCCCATGAGTAGACGCACGCACACACGTACACACACAAGCATACACACACACACGCACGCACGCACGCACGCACGCACGCACGCACGCACGCACGCACGCACGCACGCACACACACACACACACACACACACACTTACATGTACGCACGCATGCACGCACACGCGAGCGCACGTACGCACACACACACACACACACACACACACACACACACACACACACACACACACACACACACACACACACACACACACACACACACACACATATACAGTATCAACAGCAACCGCCGCAATGCACCAGAGTCTAATCTCCACTTGCTGTGGAGCTGTGCAACTCCATACCAATAGCATGATCAAAGTCATTCAAGTGCACTACTAAAGTCACTCCAAGTGCACTAGAGATGGGCTAAAGAGTGAAGACACACATGGTCAGTCGTACCCTTTGCAGACAGCAAGGCAGA
>NC_085867.1:1429031-1444031 GCF_034702125.1 Engraulis encrasicolus
TCAAATAACAGTGTTATTTAGTTTAAAAATGTTAAAATGATGTTAAAAGTGGGCAACCATGCCAGAAGTTATCAGCATGGACTAAAGATTCAGAATTAACTTGCTTCCAACACGGAACTTGACCTTTAAGGTCAAATTTGAAGGTCAAAAGGTCAAAAACAATGTATTTTCTTGCTAGTCTTTTTTGGGAACTGTATATTCATGGATTTTTTTTCAGAAGTTGGCAACCATGCCAGAAGTTATCAGCATGGGCTAAGGTTTCAGAATCACCTGGTTGCCAACTTGGAACTTGACCTTTAGGGTCAAATATGAAGGTCAAAAGGTCAACCACGGTCAAATAAGAGTGTTATTTAGTTAAAAATTGTTAAAAAGATGTTGAAAGTGGGCAACCATGCCAGAAGTCATCAGCATGGACTAAGGATTCAGAATCAACTTGTTGCCAACATGGAACTTGACCTTTAGGGTCAAATTTGAAGGTCAAAAGGTCAAAATCTATGTATTGTAAGGTTAGACTTTTTGGAGGACTGTGTTCATGGAAATCTTTTTCAAAAGTTGGTAACTATGCTAGAAGTTATCAGCATGGACTAAGGTTTCAGAATCACCTGGTTGCCAACATGGAACTTGACCTTTTAAGGTCAAATCTGAAGGTCAAAAACAATGTATTTTCTGGTTAGTCTTTTTTGGTGATCTTTATATTCATGGAATTCTTGTTTTCAAAAGTTGGCAACCATGCTAGAAGTTATCAGCATGGACTAAAGTTTCAGAATCACCTGGTTACCATATAGAACTTGACCTCTAAGGTCAAATTTGAAGGTCAAAAGGTCAACCAAGGTCAATTAAAAAAAACTGTTTTTTGGTGATGTGCTTTCATAAAATACAAGTTGTTTGCATGGTAATGTATATTGAATAATTAGTAGGCCTATAATTTTATGATTTGGCTTATCATGGTGGCTCTGGCCTGTCATCCTTAGACATTCATCATAGCTCATTAGCGTGACATTAACTTAAACTTGTATTTTCACTCTGGTCATCTAGATTACTTTATTCTTCTTTGTGAAGCACATTAATCTGCTTGTATGAAATGGACTATACCTCGACTCACCAGCGAATTTGCTTTGCCCCATCAATTCACAGGCTTTCCATAGAAAAAAATAATGATGTCTGTTATTTCTAATGTGTTTCAAATGGTTATAGCAATGAAGGATACTTGCTGATTTGATATGTCATATCATGGTTAGGAAATTAAACCTACAGTAAGAGTAGATCAAGTATGGCACACTTTTCTTGATGTTCTCATAACTACTGTAGAATGTTCTGTTGCAATCTCCCAGGCTTAAGTTTTTGTGTCACCTGTCCAAAGCAACACGCTTATCTTTGGGTATTGATTGGTCTAGACATACAGTTTTTTTCCAGAAAGACAAAAAGGCAATTGATATGTTACTACCAAGCGTGCATGAGCAAATCAGCAGGCAAATGTATGGCTGCAGTCTGACAAAGTACATATTAACAAAGACACTGAGGAGGCAGATGTTTGGAAAGTTGTAGACCAACACTTGATGGCTGTGTGGCAAAGGAAACCTCCAGTTCCACATAGTAGCTTAGGACTGATAAGTATAATTTGTGGTTGTAGAACCAAGTGGCCAATACATGCCTGCAGTTGCCTGAAGAATGGACAGCCCAGTATGCCTGCATGTGATTAAAATGTAGAATGTTTAAACGCCGTAGGGATAGAACATGATCTGGATGACACAACGTTTTTGTAATAGCAGCAACAATAGCTCCTTCAAATGTATAAATATTCAGTATGTACTGACATCACATTTGAATTTTAATTATCATTTTAATTATTATTGAAGTAAAGAAACAATATGATGAATTACATTCTTGTTATTGACCATTTGCAATAATCACTTTCATTCATACCCTAATAATAAAGACTATATAACTTCTAAATATACAGTCCCCTAAAGTATTAGAACAGAAAGGCAAATTTCCTTGTTTTTGTTGTTCACTGAAGACTTGGGTTTAAATGGGCTCTAAGTAGGATTAAAAGGTTCATTAATCATCTGATACTTATTTGAGTCATTAGTAGGTGAAGGGTGACTCTCGCGACCACTTCCACAGTCCACTATCAGAAAACCCCAAATGCAGCTTTTGACAGCGCTGTCCGCTTCAGGAGAAACCTCATCAAAACAGTGTTTCATTTTATTTAATATTATATGTTCCAATACTTTCACTCACCTAAAATGATTTAAATAATAAGAATCATCTCCTCTGCATCATGCAAACAACATGTATTTTATGAAAGCACTTCACAAAAACCCAAAACCTTTTTTTACCTCGGTTGACCTTTTGACCTTCAAATTTGACCTTAAAAGGTCAAGTTCTATGCTGGCAACCATGGACCATGAAACCTTTGTCCATGCTGATAACTTCTAGCATGATTGTCAACTTTTGAAAAAGAATTCCATGGATATGAAGCCCCCCCAAAAAGGCAAACTAGAAAATGCATTGTTTTTGACATTCAAATTTGACCTTAAAAGTCAAGTTCCATGTTGGCAACCAGGTGATTCTGAAACCTTAGTCCATGCTGATAACATCTAGCATGGTTGCTGACATTTGAAAAAGAATTCCATGAATATACAGTTCCCAAAATAGACTAACCAGAAAATACATGGTTTTTGACCTTTTGACCTTTTGACCCTAAAGGTCAAGTTCTGTGTTGGCAACAAGTTGATTCTGAATCTTTAGTCCATGTTGATGACTTCTGGCATGGTTGCCCACTTTTAACATAATTTTAACATTTTTTAACTAAATAACACTGTTATTTGACCGTGGTTGACCTTTTGACCTTCATATTTGACCTTAAAGGTCAAGTTCCATGTTGGCAACCAGGTGATTCTGAAACCTTAGCCCATGCTGATAACTTCTGGCATGGTTGCCAACTTTTAACAGAAAATGCCATCAAACATTTATTTTAGGGTCTTGGCAGGCTGACTAACAGGGACGTGGCTACTACCAATCAGATCAGCCTATCCCCAAAACACAAACATTATTCTTATTATCAAAAAGGTAAATCGAACTTAAAGACCCTACCGATTGGGCTGAATTGATCGCCTGTTAACAGGTTTGTACAATCTTGAACATATTATTTGTAGATATCTTATGAAGCATATATAAAATGTAGATAATAATAAAAAACACATTTGTTGATGCTCTGTTCATCATTAGTTAATTATTTACTAAGCCTTTCTAAGCAGACATTATCATAACATTTTACCGTAGCCTACTACAATGCTACTGGGTGGCAACAGGTGCAATTGGCTGTCTGCACTGGTGGATTTGATCCGCCTGTAATTACAGGACTGGTTCAGATAAAGGAGATTACACGGCAGTATCCGCCGCGGCCATCATTACCCTAATGAAAAGTCAATGGGAGCTGCTCTCCCATGGGGTGCGTGGCTCGGAGAGGAGAGGAGAGGTGAGCAGAGCAACGCAGCAGGAGAGGAGAGGAGAGAGGAGAGGAGAGGAGAGGAGAGGAGAGGAGAGGAGAGGAGAGGAGAGAGGAGAGAGGAGAGGAGAGGAGAGGAGAGGAGAGAGGAGAGGAGAGGAGAGGAGAGGAGAGGAGAGGAGAGGTGAGCAGAGCAGAGCAACGCAGCACGGGGGATTATAGGAGGCAGCGAGACACAACAAGTGCAGACACACGCGGATGGACAGAGGAGAGGAGGAGAGGACGATAGGTAGAGAGAGAGAGAGAGAGAGAGAGAGAGAGAGAGAGAGAGAGAGAGAGAGAGAGAGAGAGAGGGAGAGAGAGAGACTTAGAGAGTTTAAAGAGGGATATGAAGGGTAAAACGGGGATAGACAGAGGGAGAAAGAGCAGCAGAGAAAGGGATAAACCATGCGACAGACGGAGAGAGAGAGAGAGAGAGAGAGAGAGAGAGAGAGAGGGGGGGGGGCGGGGAGGAGTACAGTCAGAAAGTACATAGACAAAGAGACAGACAGACAGAGAATGGACATACATAGTACGATAAGAATTCTAAGTGGTTCTAAGGGAGAAAACGAAAGGCTAAACCCTAAGACAGACGGGGAGAGAGAGAGAGAGAGAGAGAGAGAGAGAGAGAGAGAGAGAGAGAGAATGGATATACAAGGACAATTCTAAGGGATGGACAGAGCGAAAAACAAAAGGATAAACCCTGAGACGGGAAAGTATAACATATAGAGACAAAGTCTGAGGACAACGGAAGTACAGGACAGAATGAAACAAAGAGGGGGGTGGAGGTGACATACACATCACATCAGGACCATGTATGCCTGTTTCATGTGACAACACACATGTTTTACGTAAGCTTCATGAATCCTTGTATGATTAGATGTTAACTCATTGTGTCCTGGAGCGACATATACGCTGCATTAAGGTTCTTGAGATTTGAGCTCTTTCATTAAAACTGTGGGTATGTTATGATTCTAGTGCAAAATGAAGGCTCTAGCTTTTAATGCAACTTATGTCATGTTATTATGTGCTTCGGAGGCTGAGATATTTAGGTTTTAATAGGGAGAGGGCACCTTTTCCCAAAAGGGGCTTAGGACAAAATGGGTTAAAAACACAAATACCGTGCTGCACTTTTTTTTTGTTCTACGCAATAGCTTTGCAATTTTTCCATCTTAATCGGTCATTCATTCATTAATTCATTCATCCAGTCAGTCATTCATTCATTAATTCGCTATTTAACATTCCGTAACCTAAACACCATTGTGGTCTCACCAGATAACCTTTACCATTGCATATTGAACAAGGAGCTATAATGAATAATGGCCACCATTGCATACCAAGCAGCTCTCTTAAACACAAGATCATCACCGCTGCATACAAATAAGCGTGCTAACAGATAATCATTATTGCTGCGAACAAAGGATCTCGCTGAAGAAAAAAAAAAGAAGAATTACCAGTGCTTACTAAACCAAGCAAATCATCATTGCTGACAATGTGTTCTAAAATGACTAGGCATCATCATTGCCTAAGTAGATTATGATCCATTCGCAGCAAACAGACAATGTTTAAGCCCAGTATGTTTGTTCAAACAGTGCTATCACTGTAGCTTGTGTTTGTGGCATCGGCATGTGGTAATTGTACAGCTAATTAGATGAGTGTTTCTCCCACCGCTCACAGTGTCATATTTTGGTATGACCAGGGCCGGATTAAGATGGTTTGGGGCCCCTAGGGTACAGGTTGCTGTGGGGGCCCCCCTGCCAAACGGTACATTTTGTGACAAATCTACATACACCAGTGTCAGAATTACGAGCTAGGAATTAGGGACAATATGTCTACTGACAGTACTCAATACAACAACATTTTTTCAATACTGCATCTTGTCACTGTTCTGCAATTTCTCACTTGGCCAATCAGGGGGGTGCTGACAGGTGGGGGCCCCTCCTAGCTATATCGAGCCTGTGTCTTAATCCTGCCCTGGGTACGACGTGTCGTGTATGAGATTTATAGCGCAGCAGACTGCCCGTGCTTGCAGCAGTAATTGACAAACACGCGAGCATCAAAAACTAGCTAATTTACTCTGTAGCAGAGAACTGTAATGAGGCTATGCTGCATTTAATACACAAAGGCATCTCGGCACGGCAGCACTAAAACTCGAGCTCTCTGAAGAACTGAGCAATGGGACAAATAACTATCCAGTGAGTCGTCTACTACAGTCATGAGCAGGCCTGGACTGGGGGAGAAATAGGGCCCAGGCACTTTTGGCTTTAAAGGGCCCCTCATAAGTAGCGGCGCAGGACTTACTCACCGGTGGGCCCCACACCCTCGTGGGCCCCCATTTTAAGAAATGTTAAACAAGAAATTAAAACAATTTTTTTTTAAACATTCCTGAAAATAGGGGCCCACGAGGGTGCAGGGCCCACCGGGACATACCCGCTATGCCAGATGGGTAGTCCAGCTCTGGTCATGAGTCTCCTATTTCCTTCTCTCTGTGCATTAGCCTACAACAGCACTCAGACTTTATCATCAATTCCACACACAAAGGCACTATGCTCTCCAGACTCCTCGAACTTCATTATCACACAAACTTCATTTAATGTCCATTAACTCACAGACAACATTGACACAGACTAAATATACTCATAGGTCGTCATCGTCATCGCCATCATCATCATCATCATCATCATATACAGGAAGAAAGTTTAGTAAGACGCTAACTTCCATAACCTACAGACCTCATTAATGTAGTAGAATAAATACACACAAACACTCTTCTTCATCCCCACCCAGGTGTGATTAGCACCATCCAGACAAAAGTTCTCACTTTCACATTTCACTGAAACTTCAATTCATCAATGCAGACGTCATCAAATTATCATAATAATGTCACCTAAATGTCACCTAGATCTTGCGCCAGTCTCATAACAGATATTGACAAGATGGGAAAACGGAAGAGCAAAAATCTGTTCTTTGTCTAGACATCTAAGTTTGTTTCTCATTGGGTTGGGGCATTATGTTGGCCTTGCGCTACATAATTTGGCCGTTGGAGAAAACAGAATGGGAGACCACTAGTCTGATGCAACTCATAATAATCTGCTGCATCAGGAATGACGGTTGGCCACACCTCAATTCCAATATACAGTCCAGGCTTGTACGAAATTACGAAATGGATGAATTTAAATTCAAAGTAATGCCATAATATGAACACTAGGTGGGGGTGTTCTACGTACTCTCAATGGGTGGTGTAGCTTAAATTCAAAGAAATTCAAAGTAATGACACCACCTAGTGTTCGTATTATGGCATTATTTTGAATTCAAATTCATTCAATTCGGAATCTCGTACAAGCCTGATACAGTCATTGATTTATATGCAAGCCCTTAGTTTACTCACCCGCCTGATTGGTGGTGACGTTGAGCGTGACGAAGTGTCTGAGCGGCGCCAGGAGCTGTGACACGCCGTTGACGGCCTCCACCTCGAAGGTGTAGTTGGTGTGGGCCAGCAGGTCGGCCACCATGACGGAGGCGTTGCGGAGGCCCGAGCGCTGGGGCAGGTAGCGCACGTGGCTCCCGCACGGCTCGTAGTGCCGCGACTCGCCGTCGCCCCCGATCACCTTGCGGCAGACGATGGCGTACGATAGGTCCTTGCGGCCGCCCGTCTCCTCGGGCGCCACCCACTCCAGGAAGACGCTGGTCTCGTTCACGTTGGAGATGGCGCTGCGGGGCGCGGAAGGAGGTTCTGGGTGGGGGGGGGGATAAACACACATGCACACACACACACACACACACACACACACACACACACACACACACACACACACAGACACACACACAGCATTAAATTAATTGCACCTCTATTGACCACCATCTGTACACATTTCACGGTATGCATGCATGTTCCTCCCCTCCCTCATATTCTTTAATGTCATACTGACAATACAAACATTTACAATATTGAAAGACATAGACATAGACATAGACACAGACACAGACACACACAAGCACGAGCACACACACACACACACAAACACGCACACACGCGCGTGCTCGCATGCGCAAGCACACACACACGCACACGCACACACACGCACACACACACACACAAACACAAACACCTACGTACATAAAGAAACACCCACGCATGCATACACAAACAGACAAAGTCATTACAGCGTTAGAACAAACACAGACAGATAAAACGCTTTTGGTGAGACCAAAGGTGTCTTTCTTGTTTTCTTTCTTTTTGGTTGCTGTTGCTCTTTCGTTCGTTCGGCTGGCTTCCTTCACACATAGCGGACGACCAGGGAGAAAAAAAAAATCAATGTGATGCTAATGCGTGGGATCGATACGCTGAGCCGGGCCAAATGAACGGCTCATTCAAAGCAAATCGTCCTGACACACATCTGAGACGAGGCAGGCCCCGTCTGGATCAGGGGAGTGCGGCCCGGGAGATCTCAGATGGGATTAGACCAGACAGGCCCGCTCCGCTCCGGCCTGAGCACCGAGCATCCAGCTCAGCCGCTCCGCTCCGCACCACAACCACACTGAAGCTGACAGACACACCAGCAAGACAAGACACACTCATTGGACAGAGACAGGGCCGCTGACAGCTTTGGCCGGGCCCATGACCAAGTCATCTGAAAGGGCCCCCCCAGTAAAATTACAATCTACTAAGTTAGTTTACTCACCGGCCTAATTGGTGGTGACGTTGAGCGTGACAAAGTGTCGCAGCGGCGCCAGGAACAATTAACCTGAAGCTTACCAAGCAATGGCTGTGTGTGTATTTGTTGTACTGTATGTGTTTTTATCGTAGGCCTATATGTTTTAATGCCATTCTGCTGTGCTGTAAGTCAAATTGCCTTTTTAAGGACATTAAAGCTTTCAACTCAACTCAACTCCAGCCCAATACATTCAATGTAATAAGAAGGACTCAATCCTGGGCCCCCCTCTCTCCCTGGGCCCGGGACAACTGTCCCCCTTGTCCCTGCCCAGAGACCCCTAAGCAGATTCAGAGACATGGGCCCAGCCCAACCAAGGAGAGGAAGAAGAGAAGAAGAGAACAGGGCTAAGCAGGCTGAAGCCAGCACTATTCTCAGGCGCTCCGCTCCGCTCCGCACTGAGCTGACAGACAGACAAGACAAGACAAGACACACTCATTGCCCAGAGATGTCTAAGCAGACCCAGAGACATGGGCCCAGCCCAACCAAGGAGAGTCAAGGACCATAGGGAGAAGAAGAGAACAGGGCTAAGCAGGCTAAAGCCAGAACTATACGTATGCAAAGTAAGGATAAACCAATATATATATCGGTATCGGTATCGGTATCGGGCCGATATTTGCATTTTTTAAGTGTATCTGTATCGGCCGATGCACGTGTGGTTTTGGCCGAAACGCAATATTTATTATTTTACGTCATTCTGTTTTTTTTAAAAGCACCAAGACACTTTATTTTTTATTACTTGATTGTTAGACATTACTTGATTGTTAAAGTGGGTGTATAAATGTTACAAGTTCTACCTCAATTTGATAATGTTAAAGGAATGTTTATTTTTAACTTGAGACCTGGAATATTTGTCTTTTTTTTTTTTTTTAACTCATATCGGCCCCAAATATCGGGTATCGGATATCGGGTATCGGGTATCGGCCAAGGGTGATGGAAAAAAAAATCGATATTGCATCGGCCATTAAAAAACCTGTATCGGTCGACCCCTACCAAGGAGAGTCAAGGACCAAAGGGAGAGAACAGGGCTGAGCAGGCTAAAGCCAGAACTATACGTATGCAAAGGCATGGGGCTGAGATGAAGACAGATCCAGGTAAAACCTGCGGTAGTATTAAGTGCTGACATAACGTAGATCAAGCTGTGGAATAGAGACATGCGTCTAGTACACAGAGGGGGCTGTAGCCAGAAAAGAGTAAGGCCCAGCCGGCATCAGGAGTGAGGCGGAGATGGCCCAGCCGGCATCAGGAGTGAGGCGGAGATGGGATTAGTTCAGGCTGATTTGAGCTGAAAGACAGACCAGACAGCCCAGAGTTGGAGAAGCAGGAGACCCTGCACCCAGAAACAACATGGGTCAAACAAGGAGAATCAAGGACCAGAAAATGGAAGACAGAATCTGTCAAAGGCAAATGCGATCAGGTCAGAACAAGGCAAAAAGATGAACCGTGAAGAAATACCTGCACAAACAATGGACCGACCTAAGCACAGCTGGAATAAAGCCCTGTCCAGAACTACAGTAAGTAGGCCTAATACACCAATGTCTAGACAGAACTAAGTACAGACATGAACCAAACTTTGGGTTGAAGGTAAAGCCATGACTCGAGCTGTTCCATGAACAAAGCACAGACCAGATGTAATCATGGACCAGGTACCAAAACCTGAGCTGTTGCATCCTGGGACCTGGCTTTTGGCTGACCGAGCCCACTTTACACAGAGGCAAATCGAACCTCAATCTCTTGCCAAGTCTTTCAGAATCACAGACTAGTTATATGTGCCACAGGCTATGTCTCATAGCTTCCTTAACCCTATCCAGACCGGGGGGGGGGGGGGGGGCTAAAAGTGCCCGCACCAACTTTGATGTCGTATAACTCCTGAATGACTAAAGCTAGGACTACGAAACTTTTTGACTTTTCATAACATGAAGTTGGCTACAGTGTGATACCAAAAGATTAGGTTTATCATGGCATACCATGGCAACGGTTTTCTGACAGGTACGCCTGACCAAAAATCACTGATCTAAGTCTCATCATCATCACTTTTCATATTTTTTTACATTTTCATTAGCATCAGACACTCTTGCGAACATTTGAAGTGGTCTGAAGCACATAATAACCAAAATTGATGTGCATTCCCAAGTAAGATGGAAAATGCATTAAGGTGACATTTTGGGCAATACAATCAGGAAATGACGTCATATTGGTGTCATAATATCCACCAATGACACCAAACTGATGTGATTCATAGATCTTTGGCTGAAGGTCATCCCCTCCAAGTTTGGTAGTCATACGCCATTCGGTTCCTAAGTTATGAGGGGGGGGTCAAAAGAGCACCATCATCCCCCCCCCCCCCGGTCGCAGAAATGCCAAAAAAGCCCGGTCTGGATAGGGTTAAATAAAATGATACCTATACTCAAGGACTATGAGTAGGAAGTAATGGACATGACGCTATACATTAACACTGTTGAATTGTTTCAAGATCAATTGTTCTTAATTGAGTACTAAATATTTTAAAATATGAAGTCTCCTAATTTCAGCAGATTGTCAGTCTAGAAACATGCAGAGCTCATACCCATGAATCTAACTATTTACAAATTCATCACCACTTACTTAAGCTCACAATATTTCATCATAGCAGTGGGTAAAAGCAGAGTAACAGGCGAAGCACAAAATGCTTCATCATAAGAAATCAGTGTGACGGAGCAGTTCTTAGTTAACCCCACAGTGCTTCATTATTTAAGTTAAGTCAGAAAGAGCAGCTCTAGCTTCAACCCACAATGAATACTTCATTACCAATGTCAGAGGGAAAGAGCAGCTCTTGCTTCCATATGCAGAAGGTGGAAATGAACTTTAGAAAAAGTGAGCCCTTGCCAGCCACCAATAAATGAATGGTAAAACTCTACACTTAGTTAAGCATTTTTATGTTGTCTTCAGTACTTAAATGATTGTGATAGCTTGCGATAAACCCTTGTGAGCTGTGAAGGAACTTGTGGAACTTGTGACTTTAACACATAAACTTTCAAAGTCTCAAAGCAAAACCATGGCATGCTGTGCCATTGAAGGAGCAGTTTCAAGCCCCCACATCCAAAAACCATCTGACCTGGGAACAGGGCAACCAAATGACTAGATAGAGATGAAACCCGAAACATAAAAAAAAAGCAAGCTGTAAGTGAAGGAACCTCTGACCCTAACTGTACGTAAACTTTCAGTCTCAAAACAAATCCCTGGCATGTTATGCCAACTGCAAGGTGTGAAGGAGGTTGTCTTACTTGTGCAGGCCATGTTTGTGGGGTCGGTGGCGGTGCGGTAGTAGCCTCCCTCGCACTGGCAGGAGGTGGAGGCCTCGCCGCGGGCGTAGCTGCGTGGGGGGCACTTACTGCAGCTCTGGGTCTGCAGGGCGGAGCGGTAGAAGCCCGGCTTACACACTGTGGGAGAGAGAGAGAGAGCAAGAGAGAGAGACAGAGAGAGAGAGAGAGAGAAAACAGAGGTAAACACCTTTGTTCACTTGATGTGGAGGGCAGACTGGTATAGAAGATTGGGCTTACACACTATCGGAGAGAGAGAGAGAGAGAGACAGAGAGAGAGAGAGAGAGAGAGAGAGAGAGAGAGAGAGAGAGAGAGAGAAAACAGAGGTAAACACCTTTGTTCACTTGATGTGGAGGGCAGACTGGTATAGAAGATTGGGCTTACACACTATCGGAGAGAGACAGAGCGAGAGACAGAGAGAGAGAGAGAGAGAGAGAGAGAGAGAGAGAGAGAGAGAGAAAACAGGGGTAAAAACCTTTGCTCACTTGATGTGGAGGGCGGACTGGTATAGAAGCTTGGGCTTACATACTGTATGAGAGCACAGCGTGGGATCAAACAGCAACACAAAGGTGGGAGGAGATCGATTGGTCTTGGGGGGGCGGCGCTCAACGTATAACGTACGGTAACATAATGGTGGGAAACACATTGATTGAATGCTTAGCAAACATATATGGTGAGACATCCGATTGATCAGCTGATCATTGCACATATATGGCGGTGAGAATGCATTGATTAAGTGTTCAGCACGTATACTGTATATGATGGGAAAACATTGATTAGAGACACGTATGGTGTGGATAATGGCGGCAACTTTATAACACCCCTTCAGACCCCCCGTGCACAGCACACCTCCTGCCGTCGTTTGCTGAACCCTTACATTTGTGCGTCTATGGTTTCTGTACAGCCTGCTTGAGATACAATGTGTGTGCTCATGCACCGTTTCATAACATCTCACTGATCGACGACGGTCTAGGCTGCAAGCAGCAGAGCCTAGCAAGCAAGAGCTACTGCTTCAACATCAGTGCCTTAAAAAAAAAAAAAGAAAGTTGAAAAGGCATAAGAGGACACACTTAGCATAACCCGGGTTTCAAACGCTCCCGAAATGCGAAAGATACGGCCGTATAGTTTTCTCATACGTCTGAGTCATAACTTCACAAGTCCGCTCGCTAACGCGAAAAGAAAAGGCAAAAGAGTAAATCCCTTTATCATCTGAAGCGCAGGCAGGGTGTTCATCCCAAACTGTCTTTCTCAGAGAGAACAAAGTGACGTATGGGCGTTTAAATCAATAAGCACATTAAACATTCTCAGCGGCTGGCTAGGCTGGTGCTGGGTGGTGCAGGCGGACAGGCGCATGGATGAGAGGGTATGAAGGGGGGGGGGTACAGGCGCATGGATGAGAGGGTATGGGGGGGGGGGGGTACAGGCGCATGGATGAGAGGGTATGGGGGGGGGGTGGGGGGGGGGGGGGTACAGGCGCATGGATGAGAGGGTATGGGGGGTGGGGGGGGGGGGGGGGGTACAGGCGCATGGATGAGAGGGTATGGGGGGGGGGGGGGGGGGGGGTACAGGCGCATGGATGAGAGGGTATGGGGGGTGGGTGGGGGTGGGGGGTACAGGCGCATGGATGAGAGGGTATGGGTGGGGGGGGGTACAGGCGCATGGATGAGAGGGTGGTGGGGGGTGGGGGGTGGTACAGGCGCATGGATGAGAGGGTATGGGGGGGGGGGGTACAGGCGCATGGATGAGAGGGTATGGGGGGGGGGGTACAGGCGCATGGATGAGAGGGTATGGGGGGTGGGGGGGGGGTACAGGCGCATGGATGAGAGGGTATGGGGGGTGGGGGGGGGGTACAGGCGCATGGATGAGAGGGTATGGGGGGTGGTGCAGGCGGACAGGCGCATGGATGAGAGGGTATGGGGGGGGGGGGGTACAGGCGCATGGATGAGAGGGTATGGGGGGGGGGGGGTACAGGCGCATGGATGAGAGGGTATGGGGGGGGTGGGGGGGGGGTACAGGCGCATGGATGAGAGGGTATGGGGGGGTGGGGGGTACAGGCGCATGGATGAGAGGGTATGGGGGGTGGGGGGGGGGGTACAGGCGCATGAATGAGAGGGTATGGGGGGGGTGGGGGGGGGTACAGGCGCATGGATGAGAGGGTATGGGGGGGGGTGGGGGGGGGGTACAGGCGCATGGATGAGAGGGTATGGGGGTGGGGGGGGGGGGGTACAGGCGCATGGATGAGAGGGTTTGAAGGGGGGGTGGGGGGGGGGGTATAGGCGCATGGATGAGAGGGTTTGAAGGGGGTGGGGGGGGGGGTACAGGTGCATGGATGAGAGGGTTTGAAGGGGGGGGGGTGGGTACAGGCGCATGGATGAGAGGGTTTGAAGGGGGGGGGTACAGGCGCATGGATGAGAGGGTTTGAAGGGGGGGGGGAATCATGGGTGCTGTGCTGGATCTTAGTGTTTGTGGGCATCATACACACACGCACACGCACACACAGGCACACGCACACACAGGCACGTACGCACGTACACATGCATGCACACACGCACGCACGCACACACATATCCAGACACCAATAACACACGCAGACGCAGGCACGCACACACACACACACACACACACACACACACACTGGACCAACCACTTTTGAAGGACTTGTGCACTTTGTCCACTTTGCGAAGGGAAGGCGTCCTGAGGCTGACGTTGCAGGCTAGCAGAGGGTTAGTGTAATGTATGACTTTGCCAGCTGCGTGTATAATCTAATGTAAGGCCACAAGTGAAGACAGATAGACAATCAGTGGCTGCGCTGCGCGGCTGTCGAGACAAGCCATCAATTTAAAAACGCTGCTGTTGCTTGCTGGTGTATTTTACTGTCACAGCAGGTGGAACAGGGGCGGTGTAGTGTAGGCTACACACACTGCATACACACACGCATCTACTAAGTAGTGCACTCCCACACACATACAAACACAAAAACATACGATACACATACACACACACCATTCCTGTTGTAGCTTAAGATCAGCCAGAGACCAACTCTCTCTCTAGGCCTTCCATGTTCTCTGCAGTACTTCACAATAGGTAACTTTTGTGCACAGCATACACATGGTTATAGGATGCATATTTCTTGTGTGCAATGTTGTTTGTGCGCTTGCATTACCAATTTCACAAGCCTTCTGCATCATCTGTAGACAAATACTGCTATGTGCCGGACTTCCGCCTGATGCTGCCACTTATTCACCTGCATTACAGCTGAGATACACCAGGTCTGGAGGGACACCCTGGACCATCCGCACAGCCCAGACAACACATCCACCCAGTATAATGAATCTCTGTGGGGAGCTGCGGTGTAGTGTGCTTACCTCCAAGCTAGCCGTTAACCTTCAGTTCTATGAGACCAGCTGGCGGCTAGCTGGTCACATAGGACTCAATGTTAACTGCTAGCTTGGGGGTAAAATTTTGTACTGCCATACCCAGAGAACGTTTGAAAGTACA
>NC_085867.1:1454031-1456531 GCF_034702125.1 Engraulis encrasicolus
CATGCTGGTGAGGTTGGAGTGTGACTGATTCACTCATACTATGGACTGATTCTGCTGATTCAATGTGTCTTTTATGCATGTTAGTATGTACAGGTGTCTTTAATTCAGATGACAAGTTGATCGGAAGTGCCCATCTTGTCTGTGGGCCCGGAACTGTAATCAGTTGGCAGGGGATCAAATACTTATTTTGCTCGATGAAATGGAAATAAATTAATATATATTCTTTTAAGTTAATTTCTGGATTTTCTTTTTGATATTCTGTCTCTCCATATTAGAATACATATTATCATAACATTTATTGACTGATCATGTCTTTGTTAGTAGGCAAACCAACAAAATCAGCAAGGGATCAAATACTTATTTGACTCACTGTATGCATCAACATTGCCATGCACAGCCTGCCATTTGAAGCCAGCTGGACATTGCAATTATTTAAGGAATTATTAGAATAGTAGTATACATTCATAATTTCTAGAAAATATGATCTCCCTGTCTAAATGAATTTCGTATCGCATATATTTTCAGTAGGTTCTAATGCATATGTTCTATTTGATGTGTTTAATTGTCATGCTTCCTATAATATCCTACGGTTTCTCCTTCATATGGCACATGTGTAATGTTGCAGAGTGAATGGCTTGTAATCAAACAACTTTTAGGCTACTACGTGGAACTGCTCTCAGAGCAAAGAGAAACCCACTCGATATAAGAAAATATATTGTGACTTTTTTTGCCCAATCGCCTGAACTCGATTTGAACACAGTCTACAGTATTTCAAAAGAAAGAAGTCTACCGCACACATTCTTGACTTTATGCTCGTTTTATTAGAGCGAGCAACGCGTTTCGCCTCAGTGCGTCATCAGGCTCGCTCTGGTATTACTGTGCCACACCTGACAGAGTAATACCTGAGCAAGCCTGATGACGTACTGAGGCGAAACGAGCATTAAGTCAAGAATGTGTGCGGTAGACTTCTTTATTTTGAAGTATTGAACATTCCTGCATCTACCAGCACCTGGGAGCTGTGGATGGAACTTTGAACTGTTGAACATTCTACAGTATGTCTGTCTGTCTGCCTGTCTGACAGTCGTCCTGTCTCTCTTTCAGTCACTCACTCACTCACTCTCTCTCACACTCTCTCACTCTCTCTCTATTTCTCTCTCTCTCACACACACACACACACACACACACACACAAACACACACACACACACACACACACACACACACACACACACACACACACACACACACACACACACACACACACACACACACACACACACACACACAGTACACACACACAGTATACACAGTACACACAGACTCCCCAGTCCACAGTCCCCCTCCATGTCTGTCCCTGCTGAATGCCTGTTTACTCCTCAGCCATCACCTCACTTTCTGCTCCTTTGACCCCCTGAGACGAAGGCTAAAGTCCTCTAATTCCCCCCAGTCTGTCTCAGCTTAAATTAGCATCCATCGAGAGAAGAGAGAAAAGAAAAGACTGTTTTGGCTCTGAGTGCACATTAGCCATTAAGCCCCGGCCATTAACGAGGCAGTATGTTGTCCAGGGCCAGAGAGACAGAGAGATAGAGCACATCGAGCGCTGCCTATGCTGCCCACCTGTGGTAGTGCACTGCAGGTTCTCAAAGTGGGCCCCGGGGACCCCTGTGTGTGTGTGTGTGTGTGTGTGTGTGTGTGTGTGTGTGTGTGTGTGTGTGTGTGTGTGTGTGTGTGTGTGTGTGTGTGTGTGGGGGGGGGGGGCGGGGTGTCGCAATGGGATGTTATGCGGAATGAGGTAAGTTGAAAGAAAATGGATTAATGGCCACCCCCCATCAGCCAATCAGAAAAGAGAATTCTGTCGCATACAGTATAGCAAAAATCACAAAAATAAGCTAAACAATATTCCCATGACTTTAGAGCTGCATTATAGTAATCTGTTGCATCTCTGAACAATACTAATATTATCATTATTTTATATAACCCAGTGGCCACACAGACATACAGTGAAAAGTGAAAGCCCACTGGGAAACTCCAACTCCCATTGTCATTGTGACACAGCACTCCACAGCACACAAGTGAACACTGCACACTGCACACAACGAAATTGCATTTATGCCTCACCCGTGCAAGGGGGCAGCCCTCAGTGGCGCCCCATGGGGAGCAGTGCGGTGGGACGGTACCATGCTCTGGGTACCTCAGTCATGGAGGAGGATGGGGGAGAGCACTGGTTGATTACTCCCCCCACCAACCTGGCGGGTCGGGAGTCGAACCGGCAACCTCTGGGATGCAAGTCTGACGCCCTAACCGCTCACCCATGACCCATGACATAGACTATGGTTTAGAAAGTGGGTGCACAGAAAAAGTGGCAATTAACGACATCTGCTTGATATTAATATGCAATCTGTCTGAGGTAAAGATGACTCAGTGGCATCTGATCTGACATTACACCTGTGTAATATACAGTGTGGTTACACCTGCCTTTCTAGTCATTGCGTGTGTGAGTG
>NC_085867.1:1461531-1474031 GCF_034702125.1 Engraulis encrasicolus
TACAACGTATTATGACTAGACTCATAATGCTTCATGATGCTTTATATTAACAGTTATGAATAACTATGAATCTAGCTTATAATGCTTTATAAATAGAAGGGTGTCATGAGTGCTCATGACAGGCTATAAACTACAGGCTTCCTGATGGGGCTTATAGTACATTATGAGTACCTATACCCCTCTTTGCACATACCTGGATGATTACCTGTCATAAGGGCTCATAAGATGCTATAATGTTCCATGTGAGATCATAAGTCGTCAATGTGTGCTCTAAGTAAAGTGAAGTTCATATGGATGCATCTATAATGCACTGTATAATGCACATCTATAATGCATCATAATGTACTGTAAGCCCCATCAGGCAGCCTGTAGTTTATATCCAGTCATGAGCACTCATAATACCCTTGGATTTATAAAGCATTATAAGTTAGATTCATAGTTATTCATAACTGTTAATATAAAGCATCATGAAACATCATGGGTGTAGTCGTAATGCATTGTAAGTAATTATAATGTGCATTATAATTTGTTATAAATGCGCTCATAATGCGCTATAGATATGGGCTTCATAGAAAGTGTTACCCAAGTGAGTTTTACAAAAAAGGTGTATCCTCTCATAAGCCAAGCATGGTAGTGGGACTGACATGGGTTGGGGATGCATGAATGCTGTCAACATTGGCAATCTGAAATACACCTAAAAGAAACATACATGTCAACATGCACTGTGACTACTGAAGCAGATCATGATATTCTCCATAGGATTGCATTCTAATCTCACACCAATCTATTTAAGCCAGATGCAGACTCAAAATGTAAAAGTTCAATGCAAAGAAAGGTTGAAACGCACACTGATGCCCTCCCTTGTCATCCCTTTTCATTTCGTTTCATTTCGAGACGATTCGAGCCAACATAGCCTCTTCTGTACCGGATTTTAATCCAGGGTGTACTCACTTTTGTGAGTACATGTTCAACATTAATGGCTGTATTTTTTTTTTTTCTGAGTGAACAATAAATTTAAGCGGTTAAATATGTTGTTAAAAGGTCACTAATCATTGTGTCAAAGTTACATTTCTGTAATGCTTTCCTATGAAAAGATATACTCAAAAATCTGCAAAACTGTGAGGGGTGTATTCACTTTCGTGATATACTGTACATGGCTACAGTATGAATATCAGGTTATGGAGCTGTTTTGCAGTCGGAGTGCTTTTTCAAATGGTTCTAGTCGAATCCATCCAAAATGCCCACTGTGCGAAAAACAGTGATGTTGTCAGTGAAAGAAATAATCGTCATGCAGAATTAAAATTCTGCGCCACGATTTATCATTATCAGGCAGCAGAGTTTCCTGGAAGTTTTGTAGCAATCTGACGATGATGAAACGAGAAGGCAACAAGCCCGGGTGTTGCCAGATTGGGCTATTTACCACCTGATTGGACTGCTTATGATGGCCGTCTGAGGGTAAAAACGGTCAAAAACAAACATTGGATGTTTTTTTTTTCTGTAGAAACATGGGAAACAATTCAATTTGGTTCAAATTAGATGGGATTTAGTGCCTCCAGGCATTTTTGGGCTGGAAATGATCAGACACATCTGGCAACCCCGGGTCCAGGGGTCGTTGGCAGCAATGCTATCGTCATTTCCCAACTAATCAATCATCCATCAGTGCTGGTTTCTGCTTCTCTTTCTGTCTGAGAACCGAAAACAAGTTCCCGAACTTCCACCCAAGCAGTTTGTGTATATGCTAAGGACAGGGATGGGCAACTTTCATGATGAGGAGGGCCACATTTTTCCAGCGTGACCATCGGAGGGCCGGGATCACCACAGATCTGGCTGCCACTTGCAGTTCAAGGTTCAGTTGGTTGCTCCACGATTGCTGAAAAAGTTTGGAAGGAATAGGACTGTTCTCTGACGGCCAGCAGTACAATTTCAACTGATTGACACAGTAGTAGTGGTTAAAAAAAAATAGTCTGTTCATAATTTTTATGTATAATAAGTAAGTATGGCTTATCTACGGGCCGCACTGAGTGAGGAGGCGGGCCACATGTGGCCCCCGGGCCTCCAGTTGCCCATCCCTGTGCTAAGGATGTACTCACTGTATAATGCAGCCCCAACATTACTCAGTAGCTGCTGCAAGCAGCTCAGCATGGTATGAGGTATATTCTGTAGCCAATGTACTGTATGAATACTCCACAAAAACACTGAATTAGGGGGGCGCTGTGGCGCAGCGCGCTAAGCCCCCCACATTTGAGCTTACATGCCCAAGGGTTGCACCCAGGGTTCGAATCCGGCCAGGGTCGTTTGCCATCCCTACCCCGTCTCTCTCTCCACATTCGCTTCCTGTCGCTCGTCACTGTCCTATCTGAAATTAAGGCGGAAAAGCCCATAAAAAAATACTTAAACATTAAAAAAAAAAAAAAAAAAACACTGAATTAGCATTGAAAAAAATCCGAAACTCTATTCAGTTGCTGATTCGTAGCCAACCTAGTAACCTACTTTAGCCTATATACTTTACGGATAATCTGTAGACTCTTTAAATGCAACAAAAAACACTGTCTTTAAACAGCATTCATTTTTATTTTATTCTGAAACATGATTCAGTAGCTGAATTATGCAACCCACCAGTCTGGTATGTGGTGTACAGCATGTATGGATGCTCTTTCAATGGTAGAAAATGACTGCCTGGGCATTACGTTTATTCCAAAACAACATCTGCTACAGTAAATTCCACTTAATTCAGAATGTTAAAACAGACACCCCGAGGGAGCAGCCATGATGGTAAATAACGAAGAGGACGTCTATGCACTAAACACATGCACAGTGTGCATACGCAGCGACGGGGATGGAAATGTACATCTGCCACAAAGCCAAATGCTGTGAGAAATGCACAAAAACAGCAGCTATCAAATCTTCGACACAAAATAATAATTGACTATTGGGTGGATGCATGGTTAATGTTATTTTATTATATACTGGGCTTTCAATGCATTGCCTGGTGCAGTAAGGGTTCGCTTTTTTTGGGGTCTTTTTTTAGCAAAGTTAATCCCACCCCCTGGTATGCAGTATGCGTGAAGGCTTACTGCAGAGCGTCTCCTACTGTGAGGTGTGTCATAGCTAAATACTAAATTCTACTGTCTCCTGCAGTTTCCTGCTGATGTGACTGCAGAAAGCGGCGTACACACACAAAGCTAGCTTTTCGCTTGCTCGCCTACTCGCCACTCTTTCATGGAACGTTCGCTGAAAGTTCCCGCGCCTTTAACTGCCAATGAACAGGCGAGAAGTACCGAACTCTGCATTCCAATTGGTTCCTCGCTTACTCGCCTCGCTTGAAGATAAAATATTTTCAACTCGGGATCCGCCCACATCGCATCGCTTGTACAGTACTCGCCTACTCGCCTGCGAGTCTCGCTGGAACACATCGACATTCTATTGACTTCATTCGCTGAGCGAGTAACTAGCAGTGTGTGTACGGCTCAGAACAGTTTGCACCCAGCAACAGCATCTTGCCCAGCATTTCACCCCTCCGCCCTGGAGCCGTAGTCTGTATAATACAATACTGTACAAAAGGAGATACACAGTACAGAGACACAATATACACAAATGAGGTTTGACCCAAATATCTGCAGAATGGTCGGGGTGCAACAATGCAAACTTTACAAAGAAAAAAAGAAAAAAAGATAAACGTCCTTTTCCTGTGTTTGATTTCGGGCTGGGCTAATCTATGGGAGAAATTATGGGTGTGTGTGTTTGTGTGTGTGTGTGTGTGTGTGTGTGTGTGTGTGTGTGTGTGTGTGTGTGTGTGTGTGTACGTGTGTACGTGTGTGTGTGTGTGTGTGTGTGTGTGTGTGTGTGTGTGTGTGTGTGTGTGTGTGTGTGTGTGTGTGTGTGTACACACAAACACGCTTGAACAGTGCCATTGTCAAGTGGCAGGCTTGTTTAGTTTTTAGGGCCACTCCAGAGACAGAGTCCTCAAACTCACATTATGTTCAGCCATTGACAGTTGCTAAACAGTTTCCACGAAATACACGACATTCAGTCACATAGGCAGCAATGCTGCAGACACAACAAGCCTAGTGGGGGGTGCGGCCCAGAGGCACCCAGCCACCACCACCACCACCACCATCTTCCTTTAACCCCTGGAAACACAAACACGCACGCACGCACGCACACACAAACATACACGCACGCACACACACACACACACATACACGCACACAAATATACACGTACACACACACACACACACACACACACACACACACACACACACACACACACACACACACACACACACACACACACACACACACACACACACACACACACACACACACACACGAGGAGAACAAACAGGAAACCTGATGAGGGTGACTTTTCCCTCTTCCTGTGTCCTTTTCCACCAAGAGGTGACCACCCTGAGAGGTGCTGTGCTGGTCAACCAGGCGTGAGAGGAGCAGAGCAGAGCAGGAGCAGAGCAGCTTGATGGAGGCAGCCTCTCTCTCTCTCTCTCTCTCTCTCTCTCTCTCTCTCTCTCTCTCTCTCTCTCTCTCTCTCTCTCTCTCTCTCCCTCTCTCCCTCTCTCTCATTTAAGCCTACACAACATGGGACACGTGTGTGGAGTGCAGAAAACACAGAGAGAGGGCGGGAGAGAAACATAAACGTATGTAGAGTGAGAGACAGCGGGCGAGGGGTTGGCGGCGGTCTGGGAGGAGTGTGGAAAGGAGAGAGAGAGAGAAAAGCTGAGAGAGAGAGAGAGAAGGGGAGAGGATTTAGAGAAAGAGAAGTGCTGTGGCGAAAAGCAGAAAGAAAGAAAGACAGAAAGAAAGAAAGAAAGAAAGAAAGAAAGAAAGAAAGAAAGAAAGAAAGAAAGAAAGAACGAAAGAACGAAAGAAAGAAAAAAGGAAAGGTAGATAGATGAGCGAGAGATCAGAAGACAACCATGAAGAGACTACGATAGTTTTAACATATCAAAGTAAACATCAGAGGATAGAAACGTGCCTGACTGAAGACACCAGTTCTGTTCAGAGACATGTCCACATGCCGTTATCAGCCTCTTCACCAAAGAAAAAACACGGAAGAATAATGCAGAGACCTAAAAGCACAAAAAAAAAAAAATAAACCCCCTCATGTTCCTGTTCCTGCATCCCCTTAAAACAGCTGAGTTCTCTGACATCAAATGGCAACAGCATAGCTCCCACAGCTAGGCCAGTCGGTAAAAGCAAAATATCAATATTTTACCAACAGCTAGGCGGGCTGGCGGGCCAAAGCACTTATTCACAGTTGCAGTTTACCCCACTCGGTCCCGTCTAACCTTCAGAAAGCACTTAACGTGTCATGACAGCCCTGGGCGCTTCAAATGGCTGGGGCCCCACAGTCCATTTGTAACACAGAAACACCACTCGCAGCAGATTCCTCCAGCCCTCCTAAAGGCCTTATGGAAGTACACCCAAACTGGTTCCCATAGCAACAAAAAACAACAACTTCAAGGGAGGAGGTGAAACGAAATTGTGTAATGCATAGGGACAAAACAAAGTCACATGCTTCTCCAGTGCTAGCCTGATTATCATCGACGTTCAAATCTCTTCGAGGCTTGGTCTGACCAACAGCATAACAATTAACTTTTCCCAAACGGCATGATTGACAAGCCTCCCTTGGTTTGCTTATGGTTGTTTGCTTATCGACAAAGTGGGAGGACTTCTCAGAAAGTACTTGCATTGCTCTTGACCTGACTAGTTGCAACGCTGAAAGTGTTGCGTCACTAGGAGGGCACAGTCTGGCTACCCCAAAATGTCCCTTCTCTAAGGTTCAGTCACAAGCACAGAGCCAGGTGACATCCATACTCTCTGCTGAGTAAAAAAAAGAGAGAGACAGAAAAAAAGGCAAATCGTGTCACCTTGCAGTGACTGGAAGAGTGAGCAGTGGCATATGCAACCCAATCCTGATTTTTTTTTTCTTTTAAAAAAAGAGGGAAAGGAGTCAGACTAGAATGTCAAGCAGGACCTTGAAGATGAGAGGTTGCCAGTTGACTGTGACTGCGGTGAAGTGTAGTGCTGTGTAGTGCTGTGCTGTGCAGTGCACTGTGGTTCTGTGCTGTGCTGTGGGGGAAAAGCTTTCTCTCTTCCTCTGTGCCTTTCTTTTTTTAGGTGAATACTCCCCTGGATGAAGTCATCATACCATGACACTTCAACATCTCTCTCTCCCCTGCTGCTTTTTCTCTTTTTAGAGAGAGAGAGAGGGAGAGAGAGAGAGAGAGAGAGAGAGAGAGAGAGAGAGAGAGAGAGAGAGAGAGAGAGAGAGAGAGAAACACAAGTCAAAATTCTTCCAATTTGACGCACCTTTCTCTACATGAGGTCTTTGTTAATGTGGACATCTTTGTGACAAGGTGTTAAGCTTCATGAGCCAATAAGTATCTTTTCCTTGTCGGTTTAGTGGTGACGCCGTTGGGAGTGGTGAGAGAGGAGAGGAGAGAGGGGATGGTTGGCTGGCTGGTTAGAGGTGACAGCTTACCTATCGACTGTGGGAGGTGTGGGAATAATAGCCTGAAAATGCTCAAGTGTGGACAGAGAGAGACAGAGAGAGAGAGAGAGAGAGAGAGAGAGAGAGAGAGACAGAGACAAAGACGGAGACAGAGATAGAGACAGAGACAGAGACAGAGAGCCAGAGAAAGAGGGAGACAGAGACAGAGACAGAGGCAGAGGCAGAGGCAGAGGCAGAGGCAGAGGCAGAGGCAGAGGCAGAGACAGAGGCAGAGGCAGAGGCAGAGACAGAGGCAGAGGCAGAGGCAGAGGCAGAGGGAGATAAGTAAGGGAGAGCGGGAGATTTCAACAAAATGAGAAAAATAGATATTAAGAGTGAGATAGCTAAAGGGATGGATAGAGCAACCGAGGAGAGGGGGGAGGGGGGAGGGGGCGGGAGGTAAAACATAGAGATGCTGCAAGGCAGGGAGATGATCATAACAAGCAAGGAAGCCCGAAGTGCTGTGTACACTCAGGGGAACTGGGAGACTGGGAGTGGAGTGGAGTGGGACGCTCGGACGCTCGGTCGGTCGGTCGGTCGGTCGGTCGGCCATCTTGGAGCCTCGTGGCACACTACCAGGGAAGCCGACAGGGCGGGAGGGACAAAGGAGTCAGTTGTCCCAGGCCCAGAGTGAAAGTGTGGGTCCTCATTACATCGTATGTGTTGAGAAGGGGGCCCTTTCAGATGGCTTTGTTCTGGGCCCCAGCCAAAGCTGTCACCGGCACTTCATACTACTAGTACAGTACAGTTCCACAGTAGCTCGCCTCCTCCACCCTCCACGCACCTACCCCCACCTCCCCACCTCCTCCTCCTCCACCTCCTCCTCCTCCTCCCCCTGGGTGCAGCGGTAGAGCAGTCCCCGTGACCAGATCGAGTTTGACATTTCCTGCAGCCTGGACTGAGGAGAATGAAAATATAGGGGAGAGATCATGGGAGATGAAGAGCTTTCTGAGAGAGAGAGTGGCCACAACGCGCTCTCACTCTATCGCTCTCTCTCTCCCTCTCTCACACACACTCTCTCTCTCTCTCCCGGCGCTCTCTCTCTCTCTCTCTATCACTCTCTCTCTCCCTCTCTCTCCCTCTGTCACAAACTCTCTCTGCTCTCTCTCTCTCTCTCTCTCTCTCTCTCTCTCTCTCTCTCTCTCTCTCTCTCTATCTCTCTCTCTCTCTCTCTCTCTCCTCTACCCTCCTTCTCGTTCCAGAGGGCAACCCTCCCTCATCTCAGGCTCTCTCTCTCTCTCTCTCTTTTCTCTCTCTCTCTCTCTCTCTCTCTCTCTCTCTCTCTCTCTCTCTCTCTCTCTCTCTCTCTCTCTCTTCTCTCTCTCTCTCTCTCCTCCAGAGGGCTACCCCCTCTTCATCTCAGGAGAGACGGCCTCCGTTCCCGTCCTGCCCGTTGTCCTGTCCTCCTCCTCCTCTTCTCCTCCTCCTCCTCCTCTTCTTCTTCTCCTCCTCCTCCCCCTCCTCTCCTCTCCTCTTGCCTGCAGGCCAAACCAACTAGTTAAGCCCTGCTCTGGTGAGCTCCGTCAGAGCACAGCGTGGTATTTCACCATTTTTTTTTCTTTCTTTTTTTTCGCCCAATAGACACACTTCACAGAGTCATTCACTGACTGCATGAAGAACAGTGGTTTTTATTTTTTTTGAAGGGTAAAAGTCTTTTAGAGGTGAACACTTTGAAGTCCTCCACCAGACTAAGAGTGTTTATATTGATTCATTTTTATGAAAAGGGCTTTATGAGGTGACTGTTCCTTTAACCCCTCTCATATGCCTCTTCAGATTGACCTTTGACCTCAGGCTCAGCACAGAGCTCTATGGGGAACTGTGGAGAAGGACACTGTTTAGAAATGACAAAAAAAGGGATGAAGGACTCAATGGGATTCAAAGAAAGGCAGTCTACATGCATGAGCGTCCTTCAACACTGTCCATAAAGATACATATTTAAACTGGCAATTGTATTGCCATAAGAAGTATTCCATATCCATTATTTAGTTTATTTAATATTTCACATTGATTGTTGACATGACAGATACCACAAGGATATGCAGACTGCCTTAATATTTAATGCTCTCAAGATTTACACACAAAAAAAAGACAATGGTCTCTTCTTCTGGCGATTCACTGAGAGGAAACAAAGACATCAAACATACCAGAACTGATGTAAGTGAATTCATAACATGTGGAGGATATGTGACTATCAAGGACAAAAATAAATAAATACAAAAAATAAAACGTATGTGAGAATACTGTATATATAAAACTGATTCTGGTTCTGACAATTCAGTTGGAATTTTTATATTTCAAATACCAACAACACCCATTCCATTCCGAGCGAGCAGCAGGCCATCCAAAAGCTATAGCCTTTGCCTTCTTTGCTCGTTCCCTTTGTTATGGATCACCTCTGCCTGCCTGCCTGCCTGCCTGCCTGCCTGCCTGCCTGCCTGCCTGCCTGCCTGCCTGCCTGCCTGCCTGCCTGCCTGCCTGCCTGCCTGCCTGCCTGCCTGCCTGTCTGCCTGCCTGCCTGCCTGCCTGCCTGCCTGCCGTTCTCTCTGGCTGATTTTCTTTGTTACGGATCACCTCTCGTCTCGTCTGCTGTGGTGTCTCTGGGTGTTGCGAGGGCCAGCGCCACCACCGCGAATGATGGCCCAGATTTGTAATTGGCGCCGAACATGATTTGTCTTCGGTGTGCCGTCCCTGACAAGGTTATTCGAATTGGATTGCCCCAAACGCCACCCCACCCCCCACCAGCATCCTCGCCGTGACCCTCCCCAACCATCCCCCCCCGCATGCCCCCCCCCCCCCCCCTCTCTCCTCCATGGCGGGCAGGGTGTTTAATCATGAGGCCACCAAGATGCCATAAATTTTACCGGATGAGAAACACGTCAAAGTTTTTTGCTATGAGCTACAGCGCTGAATGCGATACAGGCACACATGCACACATGGACGCGCATGTGCGCACACAAACACGCACGCACGCACACACACACACACACACACACACACACACACACACACACACACACACACACACACACACACACACACACACACACACACACACACACACACACACATACACACACACACACAAATACATACACAGACGCACACGTGCAGACGCACACAAAACACACACACACACACACACACACACACATGCCCCCACACATGCAACACACACTCAAAGACACACATAGAATGTAGCTCAGCACAGCAAAGCAGAATCCCTCGAGACACTCCTGAGAAAAAAGGGGAAAGGGTGATAGAGAGAGAAAGAGAAAGAGAGTGAGATATAGGTGGTGAGGGGCAGAAAGAGAGAGAGAGAGAGAGCATGAAATAGAGTTAGAAAGACATAGAAAGGGAGAGACAGAGATGGACACGGAAAGGATAGAGAGAAGTGGAAAGAGATGGAAAGAGAGTGCTGGGGAAAAGAAGATAGTGAAAGATGAGATAGAGAGAGAGAGATGGGAAAAGGAGAAAGAGAGAAAAAAAGCGTCGTCCTCTGCAGAGCTGACCAGTCAGATAGAAAGTGACCTACATATCTGAGGACTGTGTGAGCCACTTACACTTACACCCTGCTCTAGCGCGACCAGCGCCGCTGGCAGCTTCAGCCTGGCGCAGGACAAAGACATCTGAAAAGGCCCCCCAGTCTAATATATTCAATCAGGACTCTAAATTAACACCAGCCAACCAGACAAATGCTTGTGAAATTTCAGTTTGGCTGGTAGAAAAGACCAACTTACTAACCACTTTGACCCATTAGTGAGTATGTTTGGTTAGTAAGATTATCATCTACGAGGCATTTTGGCTGGTGATGAAAAAAGTTTATTTAGAGCCCTGTTTCAATGTAATAAGGACCCAATTCTGGGCCCCTTCTCTCTCCCTGGGCCCGGGATAACTGTCCCCTTTGTCGTCCCCTCGACCCTGTCTGCACCCTGCTAGCATGAGTGCCACTGGAGCAGAGAGGCAGAGAGGGGAACGCAGGAGTCACCCTTGCCACGGGCTGGGAGTCCCCCTTGCCACGGCGGGCCAGGACAAAACAAAACAAAACAATACAATAGAGAACGAAGACCCAGACACAACATCACATTCACATTCATTAATCTACTATACTTTTTCATGTTTATAACTAATCTAATGGTTTGATGACATTACGCTGTGGTATGACATACTGTGTACTGTATACTGTATGTCAAAAGGTACAGGGTTCAGGAAATATTAAGACTCTTCCCTGTATGTACAAAGACTCTGACAAACCATCACATCCGCATTTATTCATCTACTACACTTTTCTTGTTTAGGCAGTCCGTATACCCACGTTCTACGTAGACTACACCACTGTTTATAAGCCTAGTAAGGCAACTGGAAGTTCCACATGCCCTACTGTACACGCGCCTCCAGGACCCATAATGTTTGTGCACGCCACTGCACATCCAGAGTTTCTCCAGACGCAGTAAGTAGTCATCAGCCCTTATTGCTTTCAGGTGCACTCCTCACGATACAGTGCATTTCTTTTTTTACAATAATCTGACAATTATGTACGAGAGTCTATGAATAGCAGCAAATATTATGAGAGTCGATGAATAGCGGAGACCAGGGAGCCAACAGCTGCGGATTTGAGCATCCACTACATTCATCCCACTACTGTAGTGTAGGCTATGTGGACTCCCTTTCGCCTGCCAAACGCATGCAACGCACGCAGCAATCAGACCTCAACAGGCCAATTTCCTCTGCAAGACAATGGCTGCAATTTCCCATCTAAACAGATTAGTTGGTAAGGAGGAGGTAGAGAGAAGGAGGCCTGCACTATATTAGGAAGAAATGTGCCATGCGTGATAACGTTGTTGAGAATGTCATGCTGACAATATTACTTGTGATAAAAAAGAAGAAATAATGAAATGTACAGTTTTTATACTTATTTTTGACCGTTTATCTCCACTGCTAGACTGTAGACACAGGGAGCAGATAATGTTATGGCGGAGAGAGCATCAAGGGCTATAAGGCTCAATCTGATTTAACAAATATGCATAGCAAATTGAATTTACATAGCTTATAGAAACCTTCCATTTACTGCTGTAGGAATGTACGTACAATTTAATGCAATTCTTGTGTTTCTGTATCGCTACAGAGCATACTGTAATGATGGAAAATTTTCAACATACTTTGGAACCGTAGTGGGAGGGCTGTGTGTGTGTGTGTGTGTGTGTGTGTGTGTGTGTGTGTGTGTGTGTGTGTGTGTGTGTGTGTGTGTGTGTGTGTGTGTGTGTGTGTGTGTGTGTGTGTGTGTGTGTGTGTGTTTTCCTGCGTGCGTGCGTGCATGCGTTTGTGTGTGTGTGTGTGTGTGTGTCTGCGTGCGTGCGTGTGTGTGTGTGTGTGTGTGTCTGCGTGCGTGCGTGTGTGTGTGTGTGTGTGCCTGCATGCATGCGTGTGTGCGTGTGTGCATGTGTGCGTGTGTGTGTGTATGCGTATGTATGGTGCCGACGGCTGTGGGTGGGTGGGGTGGAGTTTGACCTGACCGCCCACCACCACCAAGACAAAAAAAAAGCCACCCTTCCCTTCCCTTCCCTTCCCTTCCCTTCCCTTCCCTTCCCTTCCCTTCCCTTCCCTTGCCTTCCCTTCCCTTCCCTTCCGTTCCCTTCCCTTCCCTTGCCTTCCCTTCCCTTCCCTTCCCTTCCTTTCCTTCCCTTCCCTTCCTCCCCCCCTCCCTTCTCTTCCTTCCTTCCTTCTTTCCTTCCTTCCTTCTTTCCTTCCTCCCTTCCCTTCCCTTCCCTTCCCTTCCCTTCCCCTCCCTTCTCTTCCTTTCTTCCCTTCCCTCCCTTCCCTTCCTTCCCTTCCCTCCCTTCCTTCCCTTCCTTCCCTTCTTTCCCTTCTTTCCCTTCCTTCCCTTCCCTCCCTTCTCTTCCCTTCCCTTCCCTTCCCTTCCCTTCCCTTCCCTTCCTTCCCTTCCCTTCCCTTCCCTTCCCCTCCCTTCCCTTCCCTTCCCTTCCCTTCCCTTC
>NC_085867.1:1476531-1481531 GCF_034702125.1 Engraulis encrasicolus
CCACACAATTAAAACGCATGAATACCTGTCTGAAGTTGTTGGCCAGTCAAAACTCAGAACAGTTGACCCCAATAAACATGTCTAAAGGAGGGGCCAGTCCGGATGCAGAGTGCACTCAAAAGGTGTGATGTCACAACCGGTCCCTTCCTGCTCACCCAGGGGGCGGTTGGGGATTAGCACTTACGGGTTAAATGGGGTTAAGGCCGAGTCTCTGGAGAAGGGGCCCAACACACTCCCATTGAGGGGGTGTATCCAGGGGCGTAGCAGCAAATTGTGGGCCCTATATCCAATCTGCTCCAATGGACCCCCCCCAGCCCTATATCTTCATCAGTGATTTTCAACCTGTGGGCCGGGGCCCACTGGTGGGCCCTGAGAGTATTCCAAGTGGGCCTTCAAATCATTTTCTAAAAATGAAAATAATATTTGTGAGTGTATTGCTGTTGACTATATTTCAGTTTTATTGTGTATTGGGTCAGATGTGGGCCCCAAACATTTCTGAAAATTTCAAGTGGGCCCCAAATTCAAAAAGGTTGGGAACCCCTGATCTACATAAATCGGACTGTGTGTGGGCCCCCGATATACATGGGGCCCTGGTAACTCAGTCCCACTTTACCCCCGTGACTGACACCCCCGGGCTGTATCCGTTGAGGGTGCTAAAGCTGATTGGATGATGGCCGCCGCAGCTCCAGATCTGTATGGAGGAGGTGAGGTTACCGCGAGGGCAGCCACTCAGAGCTCCTGGACGTTGAGGTAAAGCACTTGAGGAGGGGCTGAAGAGGGTAGAAGGGCACCCAGGGCTCCAAATTACAGTTTTTCTCGATTGCCTACACACAATTTTCAGAATCGGTCCTCGAATTCTCAAAACTCTACACACAAATCTCCAAACCTCACACACAACGGGCCAAACTCTTCACTACCTCTGAAAAATGCACGTCTTGTCTCAAAACAATGTACTCTCTTCTAAAAACCTCATTTTGTTCTCAAATGACACACACAAGCAGTCATTTTAATACACTCTTATGTGAACCATTGAACAGTAATATGCACAAGGTAAAACTCTATACTCAACTTGAAACACAGTAGAAACTTATTTTCTTCAGTGTTCTTCTTACTAAAGAGGGTATTTTTCTGTAGTAAAATACTGAAATATTGTTTTTAGACTCGGAGTACACAGATGTATATATATTTTACATATTTTTTCTGACATTTAAAAAATTGCACTAATTTATTGTAAAATATTGGGTAACCACATGAAAGTGATGTCTTGATTTTAATTGTGTCATCCTCTGATTTGGTCTTATACTCTAATGTTTTAATCAGAAAGACTGGATAAGATACTCCTACAATCTCTGTTTTACATATTNTTCTGGGCAGTATATGAATTGCGGTTCGCGATGGATTGCACGGTTCGGTATGTGTGTGAATTGTACGGTTTCGGTTTTCGGTGCGGTTTGTGCCATCCCTAGTCCTTATGGGGTGATGATTTCAGATTGTAAACCGGTATGAAGAGAGTTTGCCCATGTGATGAGGAAGTGAACATAATATGGCAGTTGATTGTAGTGTTGTGAATGACAGTGTGTTCCATGAGAAACTTAGTGTTTTTCTTTATGAAAATTGAGTGTAATCCAGAGAATTGTGTGTAATGGTGTGAAAAGAGTGTGTTTTAAAACTGGAATTTGAGTGTTAAGTAGGAATTGTGTTTAGTGTTCAGTGACATTGGTTAGGGGAGTTGGAAAATGGGTGAGATGTTCCGAGAATTGTGTGTGAAGTACCAGAACTTGTGTGGAGGCATTCGAGAAAAACTGTAACACCTGCCAACCAACCAATTGCTGGTGAAAATTCAGTTTGGCTGGTAGAAAAAGGAAAAGCTACTAGCCACTTTGACCCATTAGTGATTGTGTGTTTGGCTAGTACAACCAACACCAACTAGCCATTTTGGCTGATGATGAAAAAGTTCATTTTGAGTCCTGAGGGCACCTAAATAGCTCTTGAGCTGGTACTGGGCACTAGAGGCAGGCTGACATTTTTCGGGAATTCCCATGGGTGCTCCCGCGGGATGGGAGTCAAAATTTTAAAGATGAACGGGAGCGGGCTGGAGCGGGAATAAAGATGATTTGGAGCAGGCAAGAGCGGGAATAAAAATGAACGAAAATGAATGATTTTGAGTGGGAGTTGGCGGGATTGGCAGACATTCTTACAGGAGTGGACAGGATGGGATTTGGGTTTTTTTTTAACTCCAGGGATGGGATTTTTTTTTTTCTGGGACCGGGATGGGACGGGAGTGAAAATCCACTACCGTGCCAAGCTCTACTGGGCACCAGCGCCAGTTAAGGGGGGGGGTCGGGGGGGATTTCAACATGGGAGGCAGAAGAAACAAGAAAGACCGTATTGCACAGTCTTTCTTTCAGTGTCGCTTCCTCATAGTTTTTTCTTCTTCTTTTTGTTTCTGGGTGTGGCTGGCTGGCTGACAAAAGGAAAGCTCTTGTCTTCCCCATAATGCTGCACCATCAGTGGATGATCAAGGGGAACGGGGAAAGTTGTGTATCTTGTTTTGATGTAGGATATATACACACACAAACACACACACACACAAACACACACAGAGAGACACTCGACACCATCGCTTCTTTCATCCCACCACAGTGTGAACTGAGGGGGGGGATTTAAATTTTCATACACCCTGCGTGAGCAAAAAAACAAAAAAAAGTCAGAGAAGAGGTCTTTCAGTTTCCATGGTAACCAGAATAAAGATCTCCAGCACCCGTCGCCGTCTGTTCTTGGCATATAAACATAGGAGCGAGCTAACGCACAAAAAGTTTGGCTCCGGTCTCGTCTGTAGACATACCACACACACCAGAAAAAAAAGGGAAAAAAGAAATAAAAAGTAAAAAAAAACAGGGGCAAGAAAAAGACAAGCGTCCTCGGAGGCGACCCAAGAGGAGATCACTCAGTCAGTACCGGAGGAGCAAACAAAAGGGAAGCTCACTCAACACATGCATCAGTCGCTCGAGCATCCCACTGTTCACAAACACACACTTATGTATGTGGTACTCCTTTCCAGGCCCGCCGACAGGGGGAAACAAAGGGGTACGCCTTCCCAGGCCCAGGGAGGGAGATAGGGGGCCCAGAATTGGGTCCACATTACATTATATGTATTGGGGTAGGGGGCCCTTTCAGATGACTTTGTCATGGGCCCAACAAAAGCTGTCAGTGGCCCTGCTCCTCTCCTCTCCCATTGTTCACACATTCATGTGTGCCAGTCTCTCTACCGCTCTCCTCTCCTCTCTCAAACACACTCACTTCACCTCACTTCTCTTACAGGGCCACCCCCCCCCTCCCCAAATGTTCTCAAACACAACTGTGTCAAGTCTCTTGACTGTTGTCAAATACACTCATGTCCACGTCTGCTCTGCTCATAGTACTACTTCACACACCACTCCTGCTGGCTGTCAGTTCTTTTTCCAACTGCCTTTAAACATTACTCCATTGTTCTCAACAAAAGGGTTCCTTCTTCAACACACATTTTCTCATCTTCACCATTCTCAAAAAGTTTTTTTTTCCTCAGCATGTCTCCTAAAATGTTCTGAAAAACAATTGTACCTCCGTCTATTGAATTATTCAAACATCTACCAGGTCCTGTGGTATCCACCCACCACAGTGGCAGATACAATAATTAAGACTTTCAACATTTTAATCCATAACACAAATTTGAACAAAAAAACAAATAACAAAAACAGAGCAACAAGCAACATCATGCCCATGTTTGAATCTGCTCCCAAAGTAAAAAAAAAAAAAAAAAGAAAAAAAAAAGTTTCCTGTCAGAATTGTCTGGAGAGCCGAGGGATTTGCTAAAGGAGCATGATGGGGCTTAGAATACATGACTGTGCGTGCGTGACTCACCGCCTGTGCGCATCTGAAAGCAATGTGCCATCTTTTCATGCCGCCACGCCGCCCGTGTTTATGTCTCAGCGTAAGACACAAACAATCAAGCTGACTGTTTCTCCCTCCTCACACAGACAGGCACACAACACAGAGGCCTTAAACTAACCACAGGGCAGAGCAAGCCAGATGGGAAACAAATAGGACTAGCTAACTACACAGTATAAACTCACAACAACTGGAGAGAGGTGTTCCGAGATGTTGCCAAGTTTGTTATTTATTCCACTGTCCTGAGATCAGGGATATATTCCAGAAAACAAAAAGGTTTATTTTCTTACTTGGAAACAGGGCTCTAAATTAACACCAGCCAACCGGACAAATGCTTGTGAAATTTCAGTTTGGTTGGTAGAACAGACCACCTTACTAGCCACTCAGACCCATTAGTGAGTATGTTTAGTTAGTAAGATTATCATCTACGAGGCATTTTGGCTGGTGATGAAAAAAGTTTTTTTAGAGCCCTGCTTGGAAATGTGAACTCAGAGCAAGTTGTTAATCTATATTGCATAGGCAAGGCTTTAAATGAACACCAGCCAACCAGCCAAATTGAGTTTGGCTATAGTAGACAAGACCATCTTACTAGCCACTTTGACCCATTGCGGAGTGTGTGTTTGGCTAGTCAGATTAACATCTATTAGCCATTTTGGCTGATGATGGGAAAAAGTTAGTGTGATGTAGAGTGTTGAATATAAGTGACCTGCCACTCTGTTTTCAATGAAGCATGAAATCAATTGTCTCTTCTCCGTATTTGATGATTCATGACTCGCTCTGACCTAGTTGGGTTGTCACGAAATCATCTGTTTGGAATATGCTCCCCTGAATAGCTTAGTGTTCCTGGGACAGCTTTGGTTTTGTTTTGTTTTGTTTGTTTGTTTAGCTTTTTTTTTATCCTCCTCAGGCATGTATCATCCCTGTGTCACAGCTGACATAAGCCCTGCTTCCTTATTCATCACATCCTGTCTTCAGTACGTTGCTGTTTTAACCACTACATCCATACAGCTGACATAAGCCCTGCTTCCTTACTCATCACATCCTGTCTTCAGTACGTTGCTGTTTTAACCACT
>NC_085867.1:1484031-1491531 GCF_034702125.1 Engraulis encrasicolus
TGTGTGTGTGTGTGTGTGTGTGTGTGTGTGTGTGTGTGTGTGTGTGTGTGTGTGTGTGTGTGTGTGTGTCCAGTCCAGGGAAGGGGTTAAATTAGGCCAGAGCCTCACACAAGCACACACATTCTACACGCCATGATGCATGAACACAGGGCAGCTGTCCCGGGCAGAGTTGCATGAAATAGAAGTCCTCTTACAGATGTACTTACACTTGTAGTATGATTGCCTGGTTATCACCAGGTCTAATCACAAGTGAGATAAGATACTGTAAATTCTGTAGGGGGTGTGTAGTTTATGATTGACGACAGCTGTTCATTGGGCATTGGGGTGGGCCAGCCATCCGGGTGGCACAGACACAGTCAGATTGTGCATTCGGTATAGACCAGTTCAAAACCAAAACAAGCAATAAGAGTCAACGTACATTTTTAAAGCCCTGATGAAAGCCAATGTTTGGCCGAAACATGTTGGCAAATTTTAATGTTCAAATATGAACTAGCTACATTTAATTAAAAGCTTTTTAATGAAGACGAAGAGTGCCTTGGATTTCATCATACATCTCTAAGTTACGTCTAACCAAAGAGCACCTTCGCACTACAAAACAGAACGCCAAAGCCCTCTGACCTAAGCCTTTGTTTAGAGTCAACGTACATTGAGGAGTTGAAGCAGGGGCGTAGCAGCAAATGTTGGGCCGTAGGTACAATCAGCTCCAATGCAACCCCCCCCTCCCCCTCCTGTGTGGGGCCCTGGTGACTCAGTCACACGTTACCCCCCTGAACAACACCCCTGGGTTGAAGGACCCAGGCAAGATGGACAGGAAGTGGCACTCATTTCTGCCTAATGGTAACCAGCCTCCCTTGTTTGTACGACAACAAGCCACCACTGGAAAGGGGTCAGAATGGGTTCCCCATTTCATTATATGCATTGAGTGGTGGGGGGCCTCTGTCCCATCCCTAGGCAAAGCCATCATCGTCCCTGCGTCAACACTCAGAAAAACACTTCTGCCTGCTTTCCAACACTCAAAAAAGATGGTTTTCCCTGAGCCCAGAGCAAAGCGCCCTCACAGAGCACATCCCAATTTAACCCCCTGCAAACAGGGAAATGGTACGCAGTGACAAGTGTACTTGTCATTGAATAGAATAGATAGAATGCTCAGCATTGCTGCTTGTATTTTCCTTTTTATGCCTTCTTTTTCTTGGCCCGATTGTGTGCTTTTTATCTGTGTATTTTATTACTGTCTTTCATCTCTGTTTTTTTAATAAGGCCCATTGAGGTGCACATGTTGTATGAAAAACACTTTGAAAATAAAATTGCCTTGCCTTGCCAGCAAATGCAAGAATCCACTTGTCCATCACTAGCTTAGTGAGTTATCTCAAGCGATAATGAATGAAATATACAGTGCTGTGGGTATAATTTCAGGATATGTCAGAGGTGGTTCCTTCTGAAATCTGACTCATCTAGGGAGGGAGGGTGAAGAATCTCACTCATCCGAAGCAGCACATTTCTCTAGCTGAGCATTATGAATGGATTTCCTAGTTAAGCAGCACTGAAGCAGAGAGAGACAAATGCTTCTCACAGTTACCCTGAAGGCCATGATGCGCAAAAAACAACAACAACAAAAGTCTCTTCGCCCATTTTTTCTTTGTTTCGTTTTCCAGACACACACAAGCAAAGAAAAGATACAAGATAAGCAGGTTTACAAATACAGCACTATTGAGAGTACATAACGCACAGTACATACATACTGTCACCAATGCAGAAGATTCAGATTTAACACATGCAAAAAAACAAAAACAAAGCAACTTTCCCAGAGCAAACAAAAAAAGAAAGTTGTGCATATTCGGTGTGTCTCAGGATACGGGACACTAGCTGTGACTCCAGAATAGAAACACAGCACAGCCCCCTTAGGGGACAGCCAGGGCTTGTCTGAGAGCCTCCAAGGAGATACAGGGAGTGCTTTTCCCTCTGTGCTGCTACATAGGCTACATAAATGACAGATAAACTGCAGGGTGACGCATTGCTCTAAATAGCTGAATGTTGTTCATATGAATGCCAACATTTCTTCAGTCAGTTCAGTGCAGTATAGTATGTGGTACATGGTAATTGCCACTGAGAGTTATCATGGACGTCTCTGTGTAAATGTTCTGGAGCCGTCCATGTAGTGCCATTTTTTTTTCCCTGACAGAAAAATTAAATATAGCCTACTCATTTTTCATGTTATGAGTGTCATCAGAGCATTTCACACCAGTTATCAGTAGCCTGCTTACAGTACGTCCCTAGGCTTCTATTAACACCTCAGACTCTTTGACACCCCGCAAGCTGTAAAGATTTTTTTTTTTTAAAGAAAAGTTAATCTGATTAATTAAGGACAATGACAGAGTTTTTAAATAAAATAACACAGATAGAATGTATTTTAATGACTGGGAAGAGTTCCAAGTTTTTCTTTTTTTCAAAAACTTTGAAAGCTTGTCAAAATAATCTGCAGAGACCCGTGGGTGACACCAATCTAGAGTTGGATGGAGTCAGTAAAACTTATCAATGCTACTTCCTAGGGCTAAAGATTTTGTCACACACAACAGGACTTCTTCCAAGCCATAAAAAGTCAGACAATTGTGTTCCTGGCTCAGAAACTGCGGCACTAAAACTGCATTTAATTCAGACTTTTCTTGTTCTCTTGTTTTGTAGCCTCTCCAACTGTACACAGTGTAATTTGCCAGATATTAGTGTAGCAGTTTATTTAGGGAAACTCTTCAAAGGCCACGGCTAATGTGACGGAACTTTGAGAAAAGTCTTCAAAGCGATGCTTAATATTTAGAAGAAAAGAAAAAAATCATCATATCTTAATCTTTCTTTATTTCCTCTTCCTATAAATGTTTTCTTTGGACCTAAAGTACAGGAAAAAATTTTTTTATTTATTTTCTTTAGTTCTGTAAGGGAAACAAACTAAATCATGATATCATCACAAAGTCTTAGAAGTTTTAGAACGCTTGAGTAAATATCTGTCACTGGCTAACGCCCAGCCATGGAGGTAGCCTTTCTACGGCAGTGATTCTCAAACTGTGGGCTGGGGCCCAATGGTGGGCCCTGAAGTTATTCCATGTGGGCCTTGAAATCATTTTCTAATACTCAAACTCACATTTTTGCGTATTGCTGTTGATGTATTTGAGTTTCATTGTTTATTGGGTCAAAGGTGGGCCCCGAATATTTGTGAAAATTTCAAGCGGGCCTAAAGTTGAAAAAGGTTGGGAACCCCTGTTCTACGGTATGACATTGTGTGATGAGCTATTTAGTAACAGGAGACACATAGAGTAGAGCAGGCCAAAAGCCCGCAGCTCTCCCCACTGTTGCCAGATTGGGCTGTTTCCCGCCCAGTTGGACTGCTTAGGATGGCCGTGTGCGGGAAATAATGGCATTTAGCAGAAAAACCCGCCCAATTTTTGCCATAGAAATCAATAGAATTGGGCGGGATTTTGTGCCTCTAGGCGCGTTTTGAGCATTTTTTTGGGCTGGAAATCATCGGCCTCATCTGGCAACCCTGCTCTCCCCTGTTCAGGTTCACCACATGAGACGGTTTTGGGTGCCATCTCCGCACAAAGACCCAGCGATTAGACGGCTCTGTGCTAAAAGACAGGCTTTATTTTCTACTGTATTGTGGCATGCATCGCAGGAGCCTCTGTACTGGCACATGCAGTACTGTACATGCAGCAGCCTCCTCTATCTCTCCTGTCCTTCCCTCATACCCCCTCCTGTGCTCAGCTCTGTCATGAAAGCCTGTTTGGCAATACACTGCAAATGTGTAGTGTGTGTGTGCGTCTGTGTGTGCGTGCGTGTGTGCGCGCGCGCGCGCGTGTGTGTGTGTGTGTGTGTGTGTGTGTGTGTGTGTGTGTGTGTTTGCGTGTGTGTGTTTGCATGTGTGTGTGTGTGTGTGTGTGTTTTAAGAAAATCTCTTTTTGCATGATTGAGTCTGTCGGCATATTCATGAATTAGTTTATGATTCATCACAAGCATAAAACAGAGTCGGAACATTTGTTTGGTTAGGCAAATTGGATACAATAAACTACTTTCATGGAAAAAAAAAACATGAAAATTACCTGAAACAGAAAATCACAATGTCACTAGGGAGACTCAATTAGAATACAATAAATATACATTTCAGCTATTACATTTTTATGTAACAAAAATTGAAATAACGCATTGCACCAATAAAGGTTATAACTGGAAGGGTTTAAAAAATGCTGCTATTTCTGTTAGTGTCCTCTGGCTGTTATTCTACAGATGAATGGGTGCGATTTTAACGATTATGCAAAATAGCTGCGGTCACCTCAAATCATTGTGATCGAGTGAGCAGGTAGTAATGGCGACAGGCCTATTGTTATAGTGCCTAAAACCCACCAATAGCAACACTGCTGGGGGAGAGGATGTGCCAATAAGAAACCAGCTGTGTGTGGGTGTGTGTCTCCGTAAGACAAAAGAGGAAATCAGCAGGTATTTTGAGGTGGGAAGACAGTTAGTTATTACAAAAATATTCAAAGCTTTAGTCATTTTTTCCCTTCAGTTTTGTGGGGATTTCCAAATGGCTTGTACGATGTGGAAACACTTTACCATAATTTCCTGTTAAGAGTGAAATCTAAATGAAAGCATTTAAAATGTGACCTTTCACACCAGCTCCGCATGCTACATTAGGCTTCAGAAATGCAAATCACACAGCCTATACGATGCAATCTCCCGTGGTCAAATCGCGCACGGCCATATTTCAAAAGACAACCATCACACTTTTTCTCAATTATAGTGAGACTCATTCAGGAGGCGCCTGTCCAAGACGGAAATGTCACATGAATTAAAAAAAAAAAAAAAAAGTGAACGGCGACGCACCGTTATTAGACTCTCCGCTCTGTGCTGCGCTGCCATTCATGGCAACTTGGCCGATTTATTTCAGTCATCCACATGCTCCGATTAAGGGCCTTTGAAACTCAGTCAGGCTTGCGCTCTCTCTAATAAACAGCAGAAGTGCTCGCGGAGAGGCGGAGAAGAAGCGCGGAGAAGCGGGGAAGCGGCGCTTTAATGTGCCACGTTAAGGATGACACCGTTATAAAGGGCTGGCTGTGAACCACGGCAAATGGCTTCCTTTCATATTATCATAATGTGCCTCGGCTCGGGTATAGGCTCTACAAGACTGTGATCTACTCACTCAATCGCACGCACTACTGTGTCTGTGTGTGGACGGCCATGTAGCCAATAATGCCAGGCAGCCCCAACTAAATGCAAGGGGGAACACAACACAACACACAGGAGAAGCACACACACAATGCGTGATAATGAGATCTGGCGTGATAGTATGGGTGTTCGAGCTCGTAAACAGGGTGAATTTAAATAAAAATGGCAAATTGGAAGACATTCTCTAAGGACAATAAACCACGCTGGTACATGATACACTGGTAGACACATGCTAGGCATGCAGAAAGGTATACGTAGCCTAGCAGGCGTTGGCCGCTTATTCCAGGAGGAGATGTGCATGCCTCCTGGCTACATTATTCTCTAAATTCCTCAACATGCAGTATACATTCATGTTCATATGAGCATGCTTTGCACACGAGTAGCTCACTGCAGCTTTAATACAATAGTACAGCGCTGCACCACTACAGACATTAGTCCATTCACTGATAGAAATATATAGATATACCGAAATATCTAGTGTGTGTGTGTGTGTGTGTGTGTGTGTGTGTGTGTGTGTGTGTGTGTGTGTGTGTGTGTGTGTGTGTGTGTGTGTGTGTGTGTGTGTGTGTGTGTGTGTGCGTGTGCGTGTGTGTCTGTGTCTGTGTCTGTGTCTGTGTTGTGTGTATACTCTTTATTTATTTAGCTTTTTTTTTTTTTGAAACCTCTTTGCAACTGCACTTGTTCTGTATATTTCCTGTGCACTTTGCATTTGATTGTGATGTTGGCTTGATTATGTCCTCTTTTGAAAGTCGCTTTGGTTATAAAGCGTTTGCCAAATGCAATGTAATGTAATGTAATATCTAGCTACTTTAATTATTTTTGTTACATGAATGCTACTCCTTTAATGTATGTATATTGCTTTGTGTAAAATGTGAATTGAATTTTCCATTGAAGTGTTCAGTGACTGATTCAATGTTTTTTCTGTTTTTTTTTGTAAACATCCTATTTCATTATCTTAAAAATGTTTCCCCTTCAATTATATATTTAAAATGCACTTTAAAGAATTCATACCGGAATTCATTGAGTTCGTCAGCTTGATTGTGGTTTCGCAATGCCACAATGTGTACAAAATGCACAGCATGTTTCTCCATAAACTCTTAGCACCCACAATTGACATGCACACACAGTGTCACGATGAGGTCGGAGGGTTTCAAAATGTTGAGAACTTGTTTTGAAAGGGTTTGACTTTTACGACATAATTATATGCAAGGCAATCTGTAATTGCGTCTCTGTGAACCGTGTGTTTGTAAATGGATATGGTGCGTGTGGATACCTGTGTGATTGTTATATGAGTGGGAAATGGTAAAAGCCATTGCAGCCTGAAATGCAAACACTTGTACTGTGTACAATAACTGGTGGAAGCTTCTTCGAACCTACAAGAAGGTATTTTGTGCAGCGTAGCCTCTATGCAGATGGGGTCATCGGCAGGCCCATTCACTATTTGTTGAAAATACTCAACTACATCATAGCAACATTGCTATGACAGTACCAAGAGCCTTAAGTAACAGATTAAGACATAGCCATTACAATTTTGGTGACAGTAAGGTTATAACATAGGCTCTGCGCTAAGGGGTTAATCACCCCAGCTAAATCGGGAGTGTCAAATCATATAAGATGCCACTGCTGTAGCATACCTATATATGAAGAGTTCAGATGCAAAACCCCCTAACTCCATTTCTGAAGACCTGCACCTCTATATTTTTAGAGAACCCGTTGTTGGTTTGGTTTACATTCATGTACTTGATAATACATATTAATAGTTATATTACATAAATAAAATAAAAAAATATGCAATTTTGATAGCTTTGTATTAAATAAAAATGAATTAAGATTATTTTCAGAAAAGGCACATAGGGGGTTTTGCATCTGAACTCTTCATATATTGGCATGGGCTTCACTGCATTAGAGCAGACATCACACTAACTAACTAGCATTGTGACTATGCAAACTGAGTCGGTTTAACAGGACATAAATATTTATAATGCGTGCTCACAGGGCAAAATGGTGAAACTGTTACTACTGTGTCTTTATTATGAAGAAGGACCACACAATTTTGCCAATTAGAATCTGACTAAACACACCAGTCCTACTGGCATGTAGGGCTGGGCAATATGGAAAAAAAACAATATTACGATATGGATTACTTTATATCACGATAACGATATACATCACGATATAGCACAATTACATACATTTTCAGTTATTCTCTTTATTTGCTCTTTATTTTTTCATGCCGCAAAACAACCTTTCTTTAAATTGGATCTTTTTATTCTTATTTTTAGTGTTACATTA
>NC_085867.1:1496531-1501531 GCF_034702125.1 Engraulis encrasicolus
CCCTCTTCACTCATCTCCCCTCTTCACTCATCTCTCTTCTTCACTCCTCTCTCCTCTTTACCCATCTCTCCTCTTCACTCCACTCTCCTTTTCACTCCTCCTCAATCCTCTGTCATCTTCAGTCCACTCTCCGCCCCACTCCTCTCTTCTCTTCACTCCACTCTCCTCTTCACTCATCTCTCCTCCTCCTCTTCTCTCCTCTTCACTCCACTCTCCTCTTCCCCCTCTCTCCTTTTCACTCCTCTCTCCCCTTCACCCCTCTCTTCTCTTCACTCCACACTCCTCCTCACTCACCTCTCCTCCCCACCCCTCTCTCCTCTTAACTCATCTCTCCTCCTCAACCCTCTCTCCTCCTCACCCCTCTCTCATCTTCACTCTGCTCTCCTCCTCACCCCACTCTCCTCTTAACTCATCTCTCCTCTTCATCCCTCTCTCCTCCTCCATCCTCTCTCCTCCTCACCCCACTCTCCTCTTCTCTCTTCTCTCCTCTTCACTCTGCTCTCCTCCTCACCCCACTCTCCTCCTCACCCCTCTCTCCTCTTAACTCATCTCTCCTCTTCATCCCTCTCTCCTCCTCCATCTTCTCTCCTCTTCACTCATCTCTCCTCCTCTTCTTTGTCTTCTCCACACTGCTGTCTTCTCCTCATGTGCAACTGCTTGTTTTTTCTTGTAAAGACTCCCCATGAGCGGTGTTGACACAACACAACACACATAAACAACAGAATAACACACACACACACACACACACACACACACACACACACACACACACACACACACACACACACACACACACACACACACACACACAAACAGCAGCCAAACACAAACAGTGAGAGAGAGAGAGACAGAGAGAGAGAGAGAGAGAGGGAGAGAGAGAGAGAGAGAGAGAGAGAGAGAGAGAGAGAGAGAGAGAGAGAGAGAGAGAGAGAGAGAGAGACAGTGAGAGAGAGAGTGAAAGAGAGAGAGAGAAACAAAGAAACAAACACATAGGCCTTGCACTTGCAAACATTCTCCCATGCTGTTCATGTATTCAAAACACCACCACACACCAGCTAACCCCGAATAACACCGCACCGCACTCACTTTCTTCTCCTCTGTCTTTCTGCCTCCATCTCTTTTACACACACACACACAAACATACATACAGAGTGAGCAAAATAAACAGAGAAACAGAGACAGAGGAAGACAGAGATAAACAAAGAGAGAAACACAGAGAGAGAGAGAGAGAGAGAGAGAGAGAGAGAGAGAGAGAGAGAGAGAGAGAGAGAGAGAGAAACACAGAGAGAGAAAAACACAGAGAGAGAGAAACACAGACAGACACACAGAGAGAGATGTACAGTGAGTGTGTGGTTTACAGTGGAAAAGAGCGCCGAAAAAAAGACGGGGAGTGAGGAAATGAGAATAGCTCTGTCCAATAGACAGGTGGACACAAGGAGAGCGAGAGAGAGAGAGAGAGAGAGAGAGAGAGAGAGAGAGAGAGACAGAGAAAAAAAAAACACAGAGAGAGAGAAACACAGACAGACACACAGAGAGAGATGTGCAGTGAGTGTGTGGTTTACAGTGGAAAAGAGCGCAGAAAAAAAGACGGGGAGTGAGGAAATGAGAATAGGTTTGTCCAATAGACAGATGGACACAAGGAGAGCGAGAGAGTGAGAGAGAGAGAGAGAGAGAGAGAGAGAGAGAGAGAGAGAGAGCATGTTGCCTATAGCAGCCTATATCCAGTCTACATTCGGGCCAAATAATTGCAGCTTCCTGCTACATCTCCACCCCTCAAACCCCCACCATCAGGAGTTACCCAGCACTCAAGACACGGCACCAATGGGGATTCAAACAAGCTACGTACATGACTGTTTGATAGCCTAATACACAGAGTACTGTGATGAGAATAATTAACATTGTTCATCCTTCTAAATGCGCATTGACATGTCTACATAAAGTTCAAGAGAAAATTGATATTGAAAGTATGAAGATGGTTCATCTCCATCCCACAAACCCCACGGTCACCCACTGCACACAGATCACCAAAGATGGGGATATGTAAGGGATAAGAGCCAACGAGGTGTCTTGATATCAAGGGAAATAATGGATAATAATGGGATGCAATATGTGTGGGGGTATGTACAATATGTAAAGGGCTTATTCATCATGAACCTACTGTATATGTCCAAATGCTTTTTTGCGACATCACCATCTATGCAGGAAGTTTAGTGTGGAGTGAGCAGGGTTTAGTTTAGCAGTGGAGAGTAGGCCACAGTCTGGAGAGGTCAGGTAGATGTTAAACCTCTTTAGCTGGGACTAGCGGGGGGGGGTGGGGGGCTGGTAGGATTGGATTGAATCCTCTGTGTGAGGAGGGGAAAGGGGGAGGGGGGGGGGGGGGTTGTGTTGGTTTGTGCAGTTGGGGGTGGGGGGAGGCAGCACAAAAGTCGGATTAGAAGCATGGGCCAAATGATCCGTTTGATTTTTTGGGGGGAATAAGTCCAGGGTTTGAGTCCAGACAGCCATCTCATAACAGCCCCACAAAAAGAAAAAGAAAAAAAAACGACAAGGAAGTGTTGACAGCGGAGTGCTTTTGGGCAGAGGAAGAGGAAAGGCCGAAAGGTGAGAGGGGATTTGTTTGACTTTTATTTTGGTTTTTCGCGGGGTCTTTACCGCACCCAGGGAAGCCCACAGGGAGGGACAAAGGGTGAGTTGTCCCGGGCCCAGGGAAACAGGGGGCCCAGAATTAGGTTCTTATCATATTGTATGTACTGATGAAGGGGGCCCCTTCGTATGGTTTTGTCACAGGCCCACCAAGTCAAGGCTGTCAGCGGCCCCGACCGCCCCCCTCCGTAACCCTGCCCAACCCACCACCACCTCCACCTCCTCTCCACCTCGTCCTCCTCCTCCTCCTCCACCTGCACCTCCACCTTCTCCTTCTCCTTCACCTCTTCTCCACCCCCCCCCCCCCGGCCTCCCCAGTTGCCTCCAAGGTAAGAGGTTCTTCTGCGGTCTGTGCGAGGGGGGGGGAGGGGGGTGGGGTGGTGTGTGAGGGAGCTTTTTGAAGTCAGGGAATCTAAACCCTGTTTGTCAGTCGCATCTGCTTCCCATTGCACTGACCTAATTAAACAAATTGCGCACAGTGGACTGAGGAGAAATGCAATCCCCATGTAATAAAGCAAATAAGTGGGGGAGCCAGCCAGCCAGGCAGGCACAGCATAGGACCCTGACTAGGGCTGTAACGATACACTCAACTCACGATTCGGTTCGAATCATGATTTTAGACCTGCGGTTCGATCTATACACTCACGACTTTCACATTTGCCGATGTTATAAAATACAATTATGAATAAAACTATGACAGATTGTAGGTATCCATCATTTGCACTGACGTCACAATATTGCGTAATCATTTTCGCTGGACGGCAGAAGTACACATTCGTACATAGGAATTATGCAGACGAAGACAACTTTGACCATAAAATACCAACGAAACACGCAGTTCTTTTATTTTTTTTTAAACGGGATATGTACCTGGCGTTATCAGTCTAGGTTGGCCACGGTGGATGTGTTCAAATCATAGATTTATTCAAATGTATTCTGCTCCACTAGGTGGCATAACCGGGACGGGTGGTACGGGAAACTGGGAGAAGAAGAGAAAATTGTTGCTTGCTTCCAGCCATGAACTTACTCTGCCTGCGATGTATTTTTTTTTATCCCGTGTTTATTTTCTTTAGTTAAGTTGTGAACTTAAACCAAACCTCTGCATTGGCAAAATACTAGCACCTTTATGCACCGTTTCTTCATTGGTGGCTGGGCACCGCGGATGGCATCCTCTTCTTCGTGGCATGGCACAGGTAAGATAATGCTGCTAAACCTAACTTACTACAAGACGCACGGCACATTTTGTGTCAGGCATTTCGCAAAGTGGGTGTTTTGAATAGCATATCTTTTTCATCTCAGATGTATCTTGTAGGTTAACTTGGATTCACTCGTTTCGTTTCATCCAAGTGGATTTCATTGTTGTTTCAGCCACGTCTGCACAATGTAGACTATTGTAAAATATATTTCTATATCTTATTTTCTGTTTACATGTCCAATATGTTCATTTACTGTAGGCCTATTATTATTGACCACTTATGTTACCAGTCCATCACTGTTACCTGTCCTGTCTTGCACTTTCTGTCTGTCTGTAAATTGTCAGTCCTGTCTATGTCCTGGCATGGTAGAGAGAAAACGTAATTTCGTTTCCCTTGTATGACCATATGAAGAAAGTGACAATAAAAGCTGACTTGACATACTTCAATGTTTCAAATCGGTGTTGCATTACATTGCACATGTAGAAACACATAGGACAGAATGTCGGTTACATAGCCTACTTTGATTAAATAATTTTGATTTGATTTGATTAAATAAATAATTTGAAAAGATGACCTTCACAAGAGAAAGATAAGCACAACAAACCTGTTATTTATCTTTTATTTTTATTGTTTTGTAATTGCAGGTTCATCAGTCAGGTGGTCAGCACCGAAACTAAAACCATGAGGCATGGTGGCCAGGATGACGTCCAAGAATTGCATCCCAGCACCACAGGTAAATACATGACTAGTAAGTTGGGATGACTGTTATTTTCTGACATTTTACATCACATTTTAATTCAGACAATATTGCCAAGGGACTTAATTATTCAGTACTGTACCAGTACATTACAATGCATGGCTAGATTCATTTAAATAGCATGTTTGTCTTTTCTTTTTTTAATTAGATGGGGGAGCCAACATGAAGAGGTGTCCAGAGAGGCTTCTTTCGCTTGGGCTTTGCAGCAGCACCAGGACCTCACCATCAGTGATGCTGGTCCCCCTCATCCATCGGGCCTACCCTTACATTCCTCCTGATACACTGATCACCTGTACCAGTTGTTGGAGTTTTCAGCAGGGCTCTAAATTATTTTTAATCACTAGTAGCCAAAAATGGCTAGTATGTTAATCTCCGGTTACATTAAAATAATGGGTCAAAGTGCC
>NC_085867.1:1516531-1521531 GCF_034702125.1 Engraulis encrasicolus
TAATTCAACACCTCGACAGTACCCTGGGACCAAATGCACTCTAGAATAGAATAGGGCTTTGTAATGTATCGTATTGATAGTGTGATATCAATATTGGTGTCAAACATTACAACATAATTTCGTAATGTCGATTTGAAACAATATTTTTTGTCATCTGTCTATACTGCCGAAAGGTAGGTTACGCTAAGCACAATGCATTCCCCTCCACTTTAGCCATCGCTAGCACAAAGCAGACTAGCTAGCCAACACTCATGCAGAAAACCACTGTGTGTTTCTCTATGGCCCTCCACTCACACTGGTGATGGGAGGGAAGATTGTGAATTGTTTAGCTCAATTGATTTGTGTTTAAAAGAAAATTGTCTAAAAATATTGTGATATCAATATTGACTGAAATAATGGTGATATTGATTTTTCTCATAATCGAGTAGCGACACTCTGGAAGATGTTAAAATCGACTCTCTAAGTGTTGAATTAACTAGGGATGCACTGATACCGATACTGGTATCAGTATCAGCCTGGTATCAGTATCGGGCCAGATACTTGGTCATTATACTGATACATATATTCTTCAGACACTTGCCGATAGCAGGCACCGATAATGCTATTACACGGAACAACGCAAGATATCTCATCACGTTCCATTAACTTGAAAGCAGCATGGGAAAAAATCGCCGCCTCATATACATGTACTATGTCTTAACATTTAAATCTACATGGAAATGGACTTTAAAACAAATATCACAGGTTGGGGGTAAAATAATTGGTATCGGTACTCAGTATCGGCAAGTACAGAAGGTAATGTACTGGTTTTCAAAAAAGTGGTATTGCGCATCCCTACAATAATTAAAGGACCACTTCAGTCAATGTGCTGTTGTTGCTCACGCTACCCCTGACTTGTCAGTAGGCTACCCGGTGATGCCACATTTCTCGGTTCAGCCCTTTCTGAGACATGACCCTATATCTAATTGCATAACCTTTTCAATGTTTTTCGGAATAAATAAAAATGTTTTTTGAAATGTAAACAAACCACTGCCCCCATTACAATGACCAGGATCTCGGAAAAGGCTGAAGAAGAAAACAAAAAAGACAGGGTAGTGTGAGCATTACAACTTCATGTTGAAATTGACTGAAGTTATCCTTTAACACTGTGTCTTTTTTTACTGTGTATATTCCTTTCTCACACCTCAGTACCCAGAATTTCCCATTTCTAAACGTCACAACAAAAAGGAAAGCAGTTGTGATTTATATATATATATTTTATAATTAACAATGGAAAGAGACCATGCAATGTGAATCATGGCTAAACAATTAAATATATTTATATGTGGCAACTGGACTGTAGCTCAGAAATGTAATTTGTTCCTTTGTATGGATCTCTAAAACTAAAAGAACAATGGCCACAGCAATGAGGAATGAATGAAATAAATGAAATGCATGAATAATGTAATATAATAATAATAATTAAAAAAAAATGTTCACCTGAAAGGCTGGCCTAATCTCTCTCAAGCATCATGTGTCCAAACTCAAAAACTCACACAACAACCAGAACATAGTCCACACACAAAGGCCTACTTCAATTCTCATTTTTTTTGCAAAACACTAACCGCAAACACGAGCAGGCCATGAAATAATGTGTTCCAATTTTCCTGTTTTAATGAAATTATAACCTATAACATACGCAGTAATAAAAATACAGTGTTAATTCACCACTTAAAGAGTTTTGTGGGAACAAATGTACTCTGGAAGATGTTGAATGAACTCTCTCACAGTGATAACCTAGAGGCAGTAAGAGTGGCTGGTGGGGATGAGGCCGTGGCTAGCGGGAGTGAAGTGTGCTTAGCATTATGCACTAGCACAGGACCTTGGGGTAATCGCTAGTGTTAAAGTTAGGTAAGTACAGTGTACTCATCATCACAAGTTTATACATAGTTAACCCCTTAGTGCAGAGCCAATGTTATAACCTTACTGTCACCAAAATTTGAATGGCTATGTCTTAATCTGTTACTTAAGGCTCTCAGTTCTGTCATAGCAATGTTGTCATGTTGTAGCTGAGTATTTTCAACAAATAGTGAATAGCGACCCCATCTGCAGTAAGAGGATACACAATAACAGACAATGTAAAATAAAATGTTAGCAATTTTTCCTGTTTTGATGAAACTAACATACGGTAGAGACAGTGAAAGTGTGTGGTAGTGTTGAGTCGAGTCCATGGCTGTTGTGGTGGGAGCTTAGCAGCTGTGCGCGGGGGTCTCCATACATGGCCGTCTGTTGTGGCGTTTACGCCCAGATAAAGATAGAAAAGGCCACAGCACACCACCAGCTAACCGGCCTGCCGGGCCGTCTGTAGGCTATACGTCAGGCACGGCGGCGGCAGACACCCCCGTGTCAGCGTGGCTTAGTCGGGTCAGGAGTTTGGCCAGAGACAGACGGCACAGAGGGGCCTGCCTGCCTGCTTAAGAGCCGCTTGTTCTCCCTCACTCTGTCTTTCTTACTCTTTCTATTATTTTCACTTGTTCTCCTGTTTGCTCTGTTGCACTGTCCCCTCTCTCTTTCTCTCTCTTCTCTCCCCTCTCTCTTTCTCTCTCTTCTGTCCCCTCTCTCTTTCTCTCTTTCTCTCTTTCTCTCTCCTTATCCCTCTTTCTATCATTTTTACTCTCTCCTTTCCTCCCTCTTGCACGCACACGCACAAACACAAACACAAACACGCACACGCACACGCACACGCACACACACACACACACACACACACACACACACACACACACACACACTCTCTCTCTCCCTCCCTCTCTCTCTCTGTTCTTCGGGCCATCCCGTGCTCCGTATTGGTGGTGAGGGGGTCTTGTGCTGTGCTGTGCTGTGCTGTGCTGTGCTGTGCTGTGCTGTGCTGTGCTGTGCTGTGCTGTGCTGTGCTGTGCTGTGCTGTGCTGTGCTGTGCTGTGCCGGGTGCCCCTATACCTGCTGTCTGTCTGTGTCTGTGAAGCTGAAGCATAGCTGGCCCATAGCTGGCCCATAGCTGGCCCGTCATCAATCACCTCCCTGTCGGCCCCTCTCTCTCCGCATTATCCATATGCTCATATGCACATTTAAACAGCTCCATTCAACGCTTACTACTGGGGGGAACGCGGGGGCGGGGGGTGACTGCATGCGCCAAGCAATGACAAGGGTAAAAACAAATAAATAACCACATTAACTACAAATATAAGGGAATAGTGAAGGGGGGGGGTGTATGCATGTATTATTTTGTTTATTATCGAGTTACGTTAGGATTAGAAATTATGAAGAATTAAGAAATTACATACTGGGAGTTTTTGTCATTTTCTGGTTTTATGGTATATGGTGGTGGTCTATCTACGAGGCCTATTGTCTTGGTTGAGGATGCGGCGCCTTGTGCTCTCTTTTGTCTCGTTGCAACTGCAGTTTCGGCACCACACCAGCCATGTGTTCTGGTTATGCTGTTCACATGGACCTGGCCCGAGAACAATGTCTCTCACTCGAAACGTACAAATTGATCCATATCTAAGCATAAACCATGCCATGTAAAATTATTCAGAGCATGGGCGTAATTGTAGGTGTGGATGGTGGGGATATTTCTGAGGTAAACCTAGCTTGACCCCACATCTTTATTCACAAATATAATGCAAAATAGTGTACCTGGAAAATTAGCCAAATTAATGTCCCCACCACTTTCCAAGCCAAATTCTATGCCTTTGATTCAGACACAGTATTAGCATCTTTTGAATATTATACTGTTGTAAGCCTATAGGCTACTTTCACTTACTTGGTGCAACTTTTAAGCAGTGTGTACTGCATCACTACATTTTCTTGTGACATACAGTAAATAATAACAACTAATAATGGAACAATTATATGTGTTTTTACTTTTGAATACATTTGAATAAACTAAGACTATATTTTTATTTTTTGGATTTGGTTTTGCATTTTTGTTTTGATTGTCATATACTGACGGGGAGGTGATTTGCATGTAGGCTTTTTTCGGAATGTAAATGCTGTATTAAATGTCACAGTGAATGACTTTTTATGGTTTAACATTAGGCTGCATAGATGGTAAAATATGTCAAGCTATGGTAGCACATATTTTCAAAGAGCGTAATAAATCTCAATTGCATAATAAGCCGTGTTCCCAGTGACTTTATTGCTTATTGCTGTGTGTGTGTGTGTGTGTGTGTGTGTGTGTGTGTGTGTGTGTGTGTGTGTGTGTGTGTGTGTGTGTGTGTGTGTGTGTGTGTGTGTGTGTGTGTGTGTGTGTGTGTGTGTGTGTGTGTGTGTCAGTCTGTCAGGTGGAGACATGTCCTGTTCACATGAATTTGTTCCGTTGAATGTATTGCTTCGCTGTAATAAACTTCGTTGTCCAGTCGAGTTGACACTCCTCTGGCCGTCTCCAACTCTATAGCAGTGAGAGTGTAAAGATAAACTATAGTAATTATCTGAAAGCGGAGATAAACAAGGTTTATGGATCGACGGAGAGGCTGCTCCCGGCCATCCTTATCAGGGCGACACGGTCGTAATCGCACTTCTGAACGAGTCAACCATATGGCCGAGCACACGTGGTGACATTTCAACTTTGGGTTTGGCGACATTCTAAGGCACTTTGATCTTGGGTGCAGCATGAATAACAACAATAACCACAAATCGTGATAACATCTGTGATCGGGAAAGAGAAATGTATCATGAAATTCTTCACATCTTGTCGCTATGATTTAGTCCATGCCACGGCCAAAAAATACGCGGAGACTAACCACTCGTGAGGGCATTCCTGTCATCCGATTTATCTGGCAGCCGATAGGTATGATCAAAGTAGCAATGCGAGCAGATTCACAGAGATGGCCAAAACCAGTCATATAGGCTACACTTTAAAATGAACAGGCACAGTTAAAGCGCGCAGTGCACAGAGTGTTCAAATCTGTATCCACATGCTCGAGGGATACTTTTCAGAGCCTGCACTGCACGGCACGGCAGCATCCGCGCGCAACACAAAT
>NC_085867.1:1529031-1531531 GCF_034702125.1 Engraulis encrasicolus
CACACACACACACACACACACACACCCCTAACCACTGCCCCTCACCAGAACACCTCCCGAACAATCTGACATGAATACAAAATAATAGAGGACCAAAATATGGATGCTCTGTTGCATCATTTTTGGATCGTATCCTGTCGACACTGCTTTAAAACAATGGGGGGAGAGAGAGAGAGAGAGAGAGAGAGAGAGAGAGAGAGAGGGAGACAGAGAGAGAGAGAGAGAGAGAGAGAGAGAGAGAGAGAGAGAGAGAGAGAGAGAGAGAGAGAGAGAGAGAAAGAGAAAGAGAAAGAGAAAGATGGAGGGAGAGAGAGAAAGGGGGAAAGAGAGAGTCTGTCCTTCTCAAGGTCATATTATTTACAGCATGGATGGGGATGGGGATGGGGATGGGCCTGGCCATCAAACGGGCATCGCTGCCTTGTTCAGCTGTGTAACTCGCAGAGAGGAGCCAACATATGGCCGATATGTGCCTCGCATAAGAACTAGTCCCGTCTGTGGAACAGGGGCAACCCTGAACTACGTGTACTTGCAAGCTTGGGCAGCCTTGTCCATCCTCAATCTGTGTCTTGTGTATGTGTTTGTGTTTGCGCTATGTGTGTGTGTGTGTGTGTGTGTGTGTGTGTGTGTGTGTGTGTGTGTGTGTGTGTGTGTGTGTGTGTGTGTGTGTGTGTGTGTGTGTGTGTGTGCGTGCGTGCGTGCGTACGTGTGTGTGTGTGTGAATGCGTGTGTGTGCGTGTGCGTGTGTGTGTGTGTGTGTGTGAATGCGTGTGTGTGCGTGTGCGTGTGTGTGTGTGCATGCTGGTGTGTGTTTGCGTCTACGGATTGAGGGGCTATGTTTGTGTGTGTTTGGACACTTGACTCTAACTTAACTATTGGTCATTTGTTTGTCACGCTTCAAGGAAGGCTCACGACACACATAGGCTGTGAGTGAGTGGTGCAGGGCTTGACACTGGCACCTGCCAACCAGCCAAATGCTGGTAAAGCTTGGCTGTTGCTACTTTCAGTGTCACTAGCCAAGTTGGCTGGCAGCTTATTCCTTGGTATGAAATATGCATCATAGTAGCCTATATTCCGTTGTTTGCCCCTTGTGTATCAATTGATGTGTATTTAAGTTCAAGAAAAAGTTTATATTTGCTTGATATACTCCCATGTAGAAAGCTATACACTAATCTTGCTTTAACACATCATCTGAGGTTAGACGTACACTATCATGATAAAGGGAAAAAAAACCCAATAGGAAATCTGTGACTAGTGGAATACCCGAATGGCTAGTGACTCGGGAAAACCACTAGCCACAGTGTCACAGTGTTGACAATGTCAAGCCCTGGTGTAGTGGTACACTGTAACAAATAGCTGTTTATTTACGGCAATTCTGCAACAGCATTCTACTGTTTTTCGAAAAAACAGACAACTACTGTGAAAATATCACTTTGAGTCACATATTGAGCATAAACAGTAAGTACTGCACAATAGCAGTATTCGCCGTTGTGGAAAAAACTAGAGATGCACCGGATCCTGATTTTTAGGATCCTGCCGGATACCAGATCCACTGAATAAGATCCTGCCGGATCCGGAACCGGATACCGGATCCTACAAAAGGGTTGAAACATATAGTCTACTCGCACACTCTGGCCCTTTTTATTATGTTGGCGCAAACTATTTTTTAGACTTATTGGCTTATTGCTACACTGCTTGCAATAGCCGCTTCCAAAGGGATTTCACTCCATGCAGTGATTGGGGTTGTGAAAGACTGAAAAGCCTAGGCTAGACATGCACCAGACCCTGATTTTTAGGTAACATGCCGGATACCGGATCCACTGCTTAAGATCCTGCCGGACCCGGACCCTGTGAAAAACTCTATTATCCTGACAGATCCGGAACCGGAACCGGATCCGGTGCATCTCTAGAAAATAACAAGTTATTTTAGGCAGCACCATTGAAACCCATTCATCCTCCACTTGTCCGTGATCACCATCAAACTTCAATACCACCTGAAGAACTGAAGTCATTCTGACTGGTTAAAGTTTATCTGATACTATCAAGCATGATGAAACAATTTCTAAGGAAACTACAATACTTAAAAAGTGCTTGATGCAGCAAAGTGTGAGTAGCACATGCATTTTGATAGTGATGAAAGTGTGAATGGCTGAAACATTTTAAGAACTTGTAACACTCTTGCAACAAGCAGCCCCATCTAAACCAATCTGCTAATCAGTGCCTGGCCTCACCTGAGTAGGGCTGTTATGCCATTATTCAATTAAGGGCGTCACCTGCCAAGGGCCTGATGACTCTGGTCACATGGTACTCTTGCACCTGTATATAAATCTGGACTATCAACACTTCAGTTGCTTGCCTGCCTGCTGGCTGGCCTGCATGGCACAGCATAGCACTTGCTTGCCTACAAGCTTGCTTACATGCTTGCTTACATGCTTGCTTACATGCTTGCACACTTTCCTCTTTGTGAAAGCTTGCTGTATGTGGCATCATTTGTGGCATTGTT
>NC_085867.1:1536531-1541531 GCF_034702125.1 Engraulis encrasicolus
TTTCAGGGATTTCAGTATACCCACTTAAAATTGATTGATCCATTGTTTTGAATAGAACAAATGTATACAGTATACCCACTTCAGAAAATGCTCAAATATACACTATACCCACCATCAAAAAGTAGACTACACCACTGTATATTCAGAGATATTCTATAGAGATATGCCAACATAATAGGTTTCTATGGGCACCTAACGCGACCAGGTTCCGGTCTGCCTAAAGGGGCGTGTCATAATGCTCCCACAATGAATAGAGCAGTCCTTAGGTCTGCCTAGGTCTGCCTAAGGGGGGCCATAATAGAACCAGGAAACAATGGGCCAATGGAACCTCTCTCTCTCTACTCTCTACTCTCTCTGGTATATTTGTGAGAGAGAGCCACCATGTTGCCAGGTATGTTTACGTTACGGCTTAGTACCTACGCATGTATGTATTGTTTTCTTGTTTTTTTCCTTGTATAGTTCCGGCCTATTTTTTCAGTTGACCTATGTTTATTGTCTGATCTACACATGGATATATCTTAAATTATACTTTGAAGCACTGCTGTTGCTTTAAAAGACCAAAGTCAAGTACTGTGTCTCTAAGACAGAACAACATAATAATATAATATGTTGGTCTGACCACCATGGCACATCTAATAACTGAATGAAGAAGTATCACTGTTATATAAGGGCCGTACACACACATCGCTGCTATTTACTAGCTTCTCGCTTGCTCGCCTACTCGCCTCTCTTTCATGGAACGTTCGCTCAAAGTTCCCACGGCTTTAACTGCCAGGCGAGAAGTACCGAACTCTGCCTTCCAATTGGTTACTCGCTTACTTGCCTCGCTCGAAGATAACATATTTTCAACTCGGGATCCGCCCACATCGCATCACTTGTACAGTACTCGCCTACTCGCCTGCTAGTCTCGCTGGAACACGTTGACATTCTATTGAGTTCATTCGTTGAGCGAGTAACTAGCAGCGATGTGTGTGCACGGCCCTATAGTATACTGAGAGATCCTCTGCATGTTTTTGTGACCGGGTCATCTCACAGTCAGGAGGGAAGATGTGGCACAGACCGGTGTGGGAGGAAATAGCTGAGTGTGTGTGTGTGTGTGTGTGTGTGTGTGTGTGTGTGTGTGTGTGTGTGTGTGTGTGTGTGTGTGTGTGTGTGTGTGTGTGTGTGTGTGTGTGTGTGTGTGTGTGTGTGTGTGAATGTGTCCGATGTCAGGAGCTTAGCTAGTTAATGTAGTGCACTTACATTAGATTTTGGCTCCCGCTGTGCAGTAGAGCGGAGCCACCAGCCCCTCACATAGAGGTTAAATGTTATCCATCGCAGCAGCATTCTTCAAACAGGATTTGGAAGTAATTTCATCTAGTGCTCACTGGCCCCTTGCTTGTGGCAGAAATTATAGCATGTGTTGTGAGTTTAGCCAGAATGGAGGAACCCATAAGCACTCTACCTGTGTGCTGCACCCCAAAAGCACTCTAGTATCCTCTGAGTTTAGCCAGTATTCTGCAACCCAAAAGCACTCTAGTATCCTCGGAGTTTAGCCAGTATTCTGCAACCCAAAAGCACTCAAAAACCTAGAAGAAGTAGGAATTCCGAGCGCTCTTGTTCACCAACTCGTAGACTCCAAACTGTAGGTGCTCTTGAAGTAGGAAGACTTAAGTCTTTTCATATAGAACGTGGTGGCACTAGGGCCGTCTTCAGGCAACTCCACAGGTCGACAAGGAAGTTATAATTAAAAACCCTTTATTTAATATGGGGCATGGTAACACTGGTAAAACCGACAACCGGTTTCAACCCACACTGGGTCTTCATCAGGGCGTAACCCAAAGCACTCAAAAGCCCTCTGAGTTTAGCCAGCATTCTGCAACCCAAAAGCACTCTAGTATCCTCTGAGTTTAGCCAGCATTCTGCAACCCAAAAGCATCTTCCAGTTACTCACTAGTAGTAGCCTTTGTTGATTCCCTCTGACTGTTTGTATAGTGAAATTAGCTATTACAAATTTTTAACCACTGTGAGTACAATTTGGTGGTAGCCACTATCAGCTACACTTGGTGATGGTATGTAACCTGATTACGACCAGTAGCATCGGCAAATCATAATACTAGTTAAGTATACCCTTGTAATGCAGGACTCTAAATTAGCACCCGAAAACCAGCCAAATGCTGGCAAAAATTCAGTTTGTTTGTTAGAAATGTAAACTTGCCAGCCACTTTGACGCATTCGCAAGTGTTTATTTGGCTATAGGTTAGCATACGTATACTAGCATTACTAGCATTAACATTTTGGCTGGTGATGAAGACGTTAATTTAGAGACCAGGTAATACCTTATTGTTACCTTAAAGTTGCCTTGGCCTAGTTTAGCTGTCGCTTAGTGATATATACCGGTGTGTTCTTTTCTTAATCGGTAGACGACAAATCCAAGTTAGTTCTACCAACATCTGTTGTAAATGTGTTCCATTGCAACAGTTGAGGACAATACAAATGCCTAAAACCAGTAAATGTGATCTCAAACTGCACCAAATTGCTCCTTCGAGTTTCAGAATCTATCTTTGATTGCTTGATCTATTACACTTTCCCGAGGTGGAGGATGGTATTTTCCCGACCACAAAAGAACACACTATAATTGAATGAGTTGGAAAAAAAGTGTTAGCTGTGAATAACATTACATTCCCAAACTCCTCAGGATGTCTGTTGTGACGAGTAGACAAACAATCAGCTCCAGACGTAAAACAGCCCATCAAAAAGGAGGGTATCAGTTGTGGAGAGTCATTCCTGATATATTTCATTTTCTCCGCCGCTGCTATGCTGGCCTGTCTGCAAATAGCATACAAGATCATTAAGCCCCAGGTGAGTTGGGGCAGAGAGAGAGAGACAGGGATGGGGGTGGGTGGGGGGTGTGTGTTTCTGATGTGGGTATAGAGCAGACGTTCGTTTATTACAGTGTGCCGCATATATTTTCTTCATGGCTCCAGCCAGGCAGCCAGCTAGGCAGCTGGGTGATTTGCAAAATGCAAACAAAACCCAGGATGCAATACATTTGGTGATCTGTGCGCCCCTGACATGTATTGCATGGCAAAGGCAAGCAGCAAAACAGCTATCGCTAGGGGCTAATCAAAACCCCACACAAGGCTTATTGTTTAGCGCATAATGTATTCTCAACATGCATTGGCTGTGGCTAAACACGAGACTGGAATTGAATTGAAGAGAGTAGGCCTACAACAACCGACCGACATTTGCATTCACCTCTGTGCCGTAGAGGGTTCACTTACACTTGCACTGAGTGGCAAGTTCAATATCCTAAGAGGCTAGTGCACAGACTAGTGCAAAGACTTTTTTTAACTGCTGTCTCAAGTACCCTCATTTCAGTAATCCAAAACTGGGCCATTCGTATTGTAATGTGCTTTGCATACACTCATTACAATGCACTTAAGCGTCTTTATTTTAATGTATTTAAGTCAGTGGTCAAAAATTGACAATCCAGGTTGGACGCTAAAATGCCTCTAATTGACTTAAGCAAGGGAATTAAATGTTCAGTTTAAGCTAATACTGCTGTTATTGCTCCATTTTCCTGGTCTGATTCACTGTTCCAAGTAGCTTTTGGAGCACATGCTTATGTACACGCTTTGACCCTCTACCCCCATTGCCAGACACTGGGACAGAGATCAAGCAATGAGCCATGCTGAGCTGTGCTCTGCTGTGTTGTGCTGTGCTGTGAGGTTCTGCGTCGTGTCTCTTCTTAGCGCTTGGAGCAAGTGCTACTTCCGAAGCAAAGTGGTGTGAGAGTCGAGTAGAGCGTGAGGTGTAGTGATGGGATTTTCGGCTCTTTTCTGAGATGCGGTTCTTTTGGCTCTCCTTACTATGGAGAGCCGGTGTTCTGACAGGTTTTCCTACATTGTCATATTTTCCTACGAAATATTGTTTACATTGAAATACCCAACAGTGACACCAAACAGGGTGTGAGATTTACAAGATGAAAGATATGAAAATAAAATCGCAAGGTTATGGATACAAGTAGGCTACTGCCAAAAACCTGGCTTCTCATTAAATCTTAGCAAAACCGCTAACATAACGAGTAGGCCTAAGTTATCTAAGTTGCCAGGGTCACACTTCAATTTCTAAGACACACATACATAAATAAAGATAATAAACACACTCCTGTAGTGTAAATTGTAAATGAAAGTACTGTTTTTATCTGTTCTCCGATAATACTGCACAGTCTGGTGTTGACATTTCGTGACATTTCATGGTCTGCACATGCCCAATAGGGGTTTGTAGGATTATCTGGCATGTAGGAGTATTTTACAGAACACCAGCTCTTTAGGCTCCCTGTCGGCTCCCCATACTACTTATTTCTCACTTAGTTTCTGGTCTGCTCCTACCGTGTTTCTGCCCCGACTGCTGTCTGTAACCAGGGTTGCCAGATGAGGTTGATGATTTCCAGACCAATAAATGCTCAAAACCTGCCTAGAAGCATAAAAACCCAATTGTATTGATTTCTATGGCATAAATTGGCCAGGTTTTTCTGCTAAATGGCATTTTTACCCGCACACGGCCATCCTAAGCAGCCCAATTGGGCGGGAAACAGCTCTTTATAGGCTACATCTTGGCCAACTATGTGCTGTTTTCACACAAACAAATTTAGAAAAAAGTGTTTTCCGGTATTGACAAGGTATATGCGCAACAAAAGGGAGGGGGAGAGACAGTGAAGCACGGGAAGACCTTAAAAAATATTAAAAAATAAAAGAATTCGGCTCCCAAAATGGCTTCCAATTTAAGAGCCGGTTCATGTCGTTCACTCCAAAGAGCCGGCTCTACAACTGGCTCGTTCGGGACCGACACGCAGAACTTGCTTGTGCACTTCAGATGACTCAGGCGAGGATGAGGATGAGGATGAGGATGAGGATGAGGATGAGGATGAGGAGGGAGAGCCTCTGATCACAGACCACAGCAATGGTGGGGGATTGTAATTAAAACTTCAAAGAGGCAGAAGGAGGAGGAGGAGACTG
>NC_085867.1:1544031-1549031 GCF_034702125.1 Engraulis encrasicolus
TCATCACCGCTGCGGCTATGACACGACTTGCTGCCGTTAACGTTTCCAAGCCGCTCACACATTTTCTGCTCCCTCCAGCTGGTGGTGGTCAAGCAAAGGACAGCTTATCTCTACCCAGTGTGGAAAGTAGCAATGCTACACCAGCCCATTGCATCTCAGAGGGAGCAGGGGTGAATCTAGCCATTTTCAGGGCCATTGGCTAAATATAAGCACAGGGCCCTCAAAAGTCATTATACTCTTGAAATACAGTATTGGCCTAATTCTCTCTGTGGCACTATTTAAGAGTTTTATCTCACATATATCTTACTACATACTGTATGTGACAAATTAAGATCAAGCGTGCTTTTTGTGTGTTTACCGTAACTGGCATGACAGTTGGGGCCCCTATGGAGCACAGATTTGGTCGGGCCCTAGGCGATTGCCTAGGTTTGCCTAATGGAATGTCCAGCCCATCTCAGAGGGAGGATCCCGATCCCGATCCCTCCTTATCCAGAGGTCAGACAACCGCTGAAGAGGTTAAGGAGCTGGACCTGAGGCTGAAGGGACACAAGTTCAACTGCTTCACTGCCTGCCTTGCTGAGGCTGAAGGGACACACGTTCAACTGCTTCACTGCCTGCCTTGCTGAGGCTGAAGGGACACAAGTTCAATTGCTTCACTGCTTCACTGCCTAGCGGTGTTAAACCAGCTCTTAGACTGAGGAATGCTAAATTCAACTCTCATGTTTCACTCATTCAACAACTTGACAAGACAGATGACTTAAGCAATCTTTGATACTCTGTTTGACCCTTTGGCCGCGTATTTGACCTTATCTTCTAAGTCATGGGTTCCCAACCTTTTCCAACTTAGAGCACACTTGAAATTTTCACAAATGTTTATGGCACCCACCTCTGCCCAATAAACTATACAACTCAAATAAGTTATCAACAGCAACAAATATTATTTCGATTTTTAGAAAATAATTTCAGGGCCAACTTGGAATACCAATGTTTTGCAGCCCACAGTTTGAGAATCGCTGTTCTAAGTGTTGAACCAACACAGCAGAATTGAGCCTTGGGTGAGTCATGAACTAAGAAGGTTAAGACAGAGAGAGTAGAGAGAGAGAGGTTCCATTGGCCCATTGTTTCCTGGTTCTATTATGGCCCCCCTTAGGCAGACCTAGGCAGACCTAAGGACTGTTCTATTCATTGTAGGAGCATTATGACACGGCCCTTTAGGCAGACCGGAACCTGGTCACGTTAGGTGCCCATAGAAACCTATTATGTTGGCATATCTCTATACTTAAAGAATCTCTGGTTAAGACGTTGGACCGGCAGATGAAGGGTTCACAGGTTTTCATTCCTTCCAAACACCTCTGTGGCTAATGAGAGTGCCCTTCATACTCCCACGAGGTCTGTCTGTTCTGCCCCCAGTGGTGATGTTGAATACAGCACTGGCAGTACAGCGGTGGTTCCCAAACTTGATGAGCAAAAGATTTGAATGGGATTGAATGGAGCAAGTCAAGCTAAATCCTGATTCCATTCACATTTGATGGCAGTAAAATATAAAGATTTGGATTGGTGTTGGTGTCGGAAGACTTTTTGTCATTCAAGCAAAGCTATTTTAGTTTTTCTGCATGACTGGGTAACAGACAATATGCGCCTCACATATTTGACGTGAACTGAGGCTGAAGGCACGTAGGCTAGCCACCCTTATCACTGGCCCGCGGCTAACGTGTCTGCACGTCAGACATGCAACTTCTCTTGTGTAGTCCAAATAATTATGTATTTTTGGATGCATACAACTCATAGATTGCGTGACAAGTGAGGCTGACAGCCACACCATTCTTTCCATTAATTCTGAGGTACAGCATACAGCACGTGGGATCTAAGGGGAAAGGCGAGGTGGATTGGAAAATAAGTCTGATCATTCCATTAGATGCCAGTCAAAATGTTTGACTTCTCAGGCCCCATGCAGCGTTGCCAGATGAGACCAGCCTAAAGAATGCTCAAAACCCGCCTGGGTGCACACAATCCCCAATTTGAACTAAATTCTACTGATTTCTATGGCCAAAAATGCCCTTTTTACCCGCAGACCGCCATCATCAGCAGCCCAATTGGGCGGGAAACAGCCCAATCTGGCAACACAGGCCCCATGAGTCGTCTAGAAGGGGCATAGACTTTGGCACCCCATAAAGGCCACCTAACTGGGTAGACTTTGGCACCCCATAAAGGCCACCTAACTGGGTAGACTTTGGCACCCCATAAAGGCCACCTAACTGGGTAGACATTTCTTTGGCACCCCATAAAGGCCACCTAACTGGGTAGACTGGCACCCAATAAAGGCCACCTAACTGGGTAGACATTTCTTTGGCACCCCATAAAGGCCACCTAACTGGGTAGACATTTCTTTGGCACCCCATAAAGGCCACCTAACTGGGTAGACATTTCTTTGGCACCCCATAAAGGCCACCTAACTGGGTAGACTTTGGCACCCCATAAAGGCCACCTAACTGGGTAGACTTTGGCACCCCATAAAGGCCACCTAACTGGGTAGACTTTGGCACCCCATAAAGGCCACCTAACTGGGTAGACATTTCTTTGGCACCCCATAAAGGCCACCTAACTGGGTAGACATTTCTTTGGCACCCCATAAAGGCCACCTAACTGGGTAGACATTTCTTTGGCACCCCATAAAGGCCACCTAACTGGGTAGACATTTCTTTGGCACCCCATAAAGGCCACCTAACTGGGTAGACATTTCTTTGGCACCCCATAAAGGCCACCTAACTGGGTAGACATTTCTTTGGCACCCCATAAAGGCCACCTAACTGGGTAGACATTTCTGTTTTTTCTCATTATGACCAGTTGATCGGATCAAAGGACCTAATTGGATCAAATTTGTGCCAGGGATTTTTTTCTTTATTTTTCTTTATTTTTGGCCTCTTGATCTTCTGCCCATAGGTTATGTCTGTTGACAGGATAGCGTAAACCAGGGGTCTGAAACTCAAATTGACTGAGGGTCAAAATCAAAATCTGGAATGAAGTCGTGGGCCAAACTCAAATGTATTTGTAAAAAATAGACTAAAATTGTGTGTGCATACACTTAATACACACACACACACTCCTTCCCATCATATATTGTAGTTCTTTTTTGTCTTTTTTACTTCATTTGATAGGACAGTATGAGAGGTGGACAGGAAGTTAATTGGGAGAGAGACGGGGAGGGTCAGCAAAGGACCCGGGCCGGGAATCGAACCCACGTCAGAAGCATGGCAGGCGAGTGCCCTACCGGTAGGCCACATATTTTAGTTCAACTGTGCCTGTACATCCTGTGACACACCAACTTTCATGCTCAAGTCTTGTCACGCTATACATTAATGGTGTATGTGGGCCAACTGTGGTATGCATTTGAAATGATCTTGCAGGCTGAGTAAAAAGAGTCAGGGAGCCAGATTTTGCTCCCGGGCCTGAGTTTGACAACCCTGGGTTAAACCGGGAGGACAAATTACATCACCGTATTCAATCTGATGACCTGAATATCACTTTCACCCATGGCCGTAGCTACATATGAGGTAAGAGAGGTCCAGACCTCCCTAATTTTAGAGAAAATAATATATTTTTTAATCTCAGTTTTTGCATTGTATTTAGTAGTTCATTTCCAGAATTGATGTTGCCCATTCACAAAAGTTAATTTTTCATGAATACTTACCACCACCATAAAATTCTAAGTAGTCATTATGACTGGGAAAATTGCACTTTTCATACATGAAAAAGGGGATCTTCTCCATTGTCCACCGTTTTGAATTTCCAGAAATAGATATTTTCAGCTTCAAAACATATTGTATTTTGGTCATACTTGTAAATATTAGTTTATTATTGAGCAAATATTAATGAAAAGATCACAATTGGCAGAAGACAGCACCGCTTCAATATGCAGCATAGTAGTTGCAATAGATACTCTGGCACCATCCTACACAGTGCACCTTTTAAAATAAAAGTCAGTGCGTGGACCTCCCTTATTTCAAACTCCTGGCTACGGCCATGCTTTCACCTCTTGGTGAACAGCTGTCCTCGGGGCATATATCATATTCCCCTATCAGAATAACCCTGGCACCCCATAATCTATGGCGGGGGCAGCAACACTATGTTATTTTTTTATCCTTAGAAATTTTTCAAAAACTCAATTTAGTGATTTGTCAACTTGTAACACAGTGAAAGGCCATTTTTATTTTGCATTGACACCCTCGGGATAGACCCGAACCAAGGAAGTCTACAAGTAGGGATGAGCTTTAACAATTTTACTCTTTATCTTTTTCCACTCGGTCTTTGACTTTCAAAAGTTTGTGTTTTTTAGCATGAAAGTCAACACAACTAGGAGTTGGGGGAGGGAGGGAGGGAGACTGGGGACAGGGTTGTTGACCTTGAATTTGCCCTTCTGGCTGACAGGAGGAGGAGAGGAAAGAGGAAGTGGAAGAAAAATGAAAGGCTTTAAGCGACTGTTGGAGAACAAAGGCGGGACAGTAGGCTTGTGATCTTAAAGAGGAGGGGTGGCATCAAAAAGATCCCTCTGATTCATCAGCAAGGACAACTTTGTCAAGTCAGTCTTTGTGTGGGTTTGTTTAAGAAGCAGCATCTGTGCTCATGTGTTTGTTTTGTTTTGTTGTTGTTGTTGTTGTTGTTTGTTACATTGAAGTGACACGAGGACACCTATACTTCAGATTGTCAGTTTTCGTCATCAGGATGTCTTCATGCTGTCGGGCCTGCTTTCCCGTTACCAGCCCCCATCCCAAAGAGGCTAATTCCCAAAGAGGCTAATTTGTTTACGTTCTTTTGTGCGGAGAGTAATTATCTCCGTGGCCGTTTGATCATGTAACATATTTATTCAGTCATCCGCATCCCTGCCCTGTCTGAGTGCCCAGTCGGCTTGGAGACGATTGTTATCAACCTTTAATAGCGTGGAGGGAAAGTAACTCGATAAACAGGCAGCTTATGCCATCTTCTGTGTCTTTAGTGCCTGGTGA
>NC_085867.1:1566531-1574031 GCF_034702125.1 Engraulis encrasicolus
ATAATATGGACAGGCTCATGAAAGAATCATCCGAGCCAATGCATTATTGATCCAACCGAGGAATGAAAGTGTAGCTTACAAAGTGTGTTTGCCCACTGCAAGTTAATCACTGTGGTTTATTCATTAGCAACCACTGAAATGTGGATCTGTTAAACTGTTCAGATCCACCATTATTGTTATGTCGGTTGGCTTTTGAACAATGCCTTTCAACCCCGAATGTCGTCGTTGTGTGTGTGTGTGTGTGTGTGTGTGTGTGTGTGTGTGTGTGTGTGTGTGTGTGTGTGTGTGTGTGTGTGTGTGTGTGTGTGTGCGTGCGTGTGTGTGCGTGTTGTCGGTCGAAAGGTGGTTAACTTTCTAACGGCTAATGTGAATTTAAATGCTAACTAGCCTACTTGGTTGCGATAGTGCTGAATTTTCAAACCGTCACAGAGCCTACCGAGGGTGTTACTATAGCATAAAAATGTACGCACGAGCATTGCTGTAAGGACTGAAAAGAATGTGGCTAAAGAATGAAGTAACAATTCTAGCCTCCAGTCCTCAAAATCTTTTCTTCCTTTTTTTTTTCTTTCTCAACCGTTTGCTGTTGTGAGATAATTTTAGATCTAAAGGAGAGTGGGAATCCGAAGGATTCGCCAGCAGATAACGAGGGAGAAATTAGTGCTGAGCTGGTTCGCTCTAACTCTAATCTCCGCTGAAGACATCTTCAAAAAAAAAAAATGCTGGCAGCACGCAAACACACTGCAGTGAGCAGCACAGCACCTTCATTAATTTAAGCCTACACCAGGGTTGCCAGATGAGACTGATTTCCAGCCCAAAATGTGCTCAAAATCCGCCTAGAAGCACTAAATCCCACCCAACTTGAACTAAATTCTATTGATTTCTATGGCCAAAAATGTGCAAAAAAACCCACCCCAAATGCCCTTTTAGCCCATTTTTACCCGCAGATGGCCTTCCTAAGCAGCCCAATTGGGCGGGAAACCACCCAATCTGGCAACACTGGCTACAGTGAGTCCCAGTGTTTTCTGGTGGTTGGTTGGGTTTTTTTCCCGGTCCTTCTCCGTCGTTGCTAATTAAGATTCTGTTATCTGATCTCATCAAATGCATATCCAGATGAGATGCGTTGTGTGCTGCTACTGCACATGGTTGTCCCACTGCGGTTTGGTGGTGAATGCTGAGAGATCTTGCTTGCATTGTTGTGACAGAATCCGGTGAGAAATCTGCCTCGACGAGCAACTTTTGGCTACGACATGACACCAGAAATACTGTACACATCGCTTTGGAGCTGGCAGATTCAAAACATGTTTGAGTATTTACTCGAGCCATGTGGCAAATGATACAGAATATGTCATTGTGTCATTGCGCATAGTATGTCCTGTAGTGAAGTGTCTCTTTTTTGTCATATCGATCTCTAGACTGGATTTAAAGGATGTATTTTTCTGCTACGGAGTAATCTAGATGGGCTGTTAGCCAAATTTACAGGACTGCAAGCTGTGCACCTAATGTATCTCACAAAGACATCTGCAGTGAATTCAGGTAAAAACTTGTGGTGCAAAAGTGTCAGTTCTGTCCGTCCGCAGCCATCTTCAAACATCTTGAAAGCATTATCTTATCAGGTCATGTAGCAGCCTATCTCACCACACAGGATTTAGTGCAGATCTGTCCACCCATTCAAAAGTTATTGTATAAAAGAAACAATCTGTGATGTTCTGGATGGACAAAACAACCGACGGACAGATGCACAGGCTCACAGACTCACAGACAGCCAGACAATACTGTTTTCAGGCTGAACGGTGCTGTTACCAGTGCCCGCACCAGTTACGTTCAGCACTAAAGTAGGCCTACTGACCTGCAAACCACCCACATTCATACTAGCCTCGCGAGCCATCCTACGTACTTCCGCCAAAGGATTGGCTCCACTACTGTAGTCTGGCCGTGCTTCTCTGTGGAGTGCCTGGAGCAGTTGAATTTTGATCGCAACGCGATCCCCCCAGAAAACAGCCAATAATTGAATACGCCCCCCACGTGGGGGCGAAAGTGGGAGGACGCTCGTGACAATGACGTACACATCTGCGCCAGAGCCATTGGTCTGCGCTATGTTGTTGTTGAGTAACTGCCAGCGATTGGGTGAGAGGTGTCCAATAATTTCAAACCATAACGGAGTTCAAACTTCCTGCTTCCTACAATCGCTTCAGAGCAAACAAATGCCAGACCATAAATACGAAATGAAATGGTAGTATTATGGGATGGTCAGACTGTGTTACCCGGCTGAACCTGCTGACGTCCACATTGTCGCGGAGCAAAAGCAAGTATTTTTTGGCTCATATAGAAAACCACATTTTCGGTTCGCGAACGCGAAGATCTGTGCTGGCCTGTTTGTGATTCACGTGGTTCTGGGCTGCCTGAATGCACCATCAGATAACCTCGTTGGAACACATGGGCGGTGGTATAATAAAGGCTTGAGGAAACTTCCCGCACCCCTTTTGAAGAAAATGTAGTTTTTTCCAGTTGAAGTTAACAATGTGTTTAGGTGTAATAGTAGTTTTGATAACAATGAGATAATGAACAATACACATGTAATTAAATAAAATGGACTCATGTTGATATAAAATTTGGTGTAAAGGGGTGATTTTTTTGCCCCAATGTTTTGGTTCGGGGTGTTTTACCCGCTCTACCCTATACTGCTCAGTATATTGAACAGGTCAGCAAGGGCCTCCCATCACATACAGATACTGTCATACATACGCCTATTCTCATACCCATACATTTAGACACCATTAGACAAATATGGCCAACTGTATTTGTCAGACTATGATCCGCAACAACAACAAAAAATCCTCTCTCCTCTCCTCTCCTCTCCTCTCCTCTCCTCTCCTCTCCTCTCCTCTCCTCTCCTCTCCTCTCCTCTGTCTTTCAACTGTCATCTCAGAGAGACATGTAAAGCATGCTGAGTGTTAGCGCGGCGCATTTAACACACTGTATCTGCTAATCAGACAGAAGCACTCACCCACACTTGTGATTAGGCTTGCCACTGATGCAGCGAAAATGAAGTGTCAGTTCACCGATAACAGCTACAGCTATAGTAGGTTGCAGAGCTGGTCTGGGGAGAAATAGAGCCGGGGCACTTTTGGATTAAAGGCGTGTGACGGAGGTCATCTTGCGACTGTTCACCCCCCTCGGGGATCGAACGTGCGACCTCGTCAACTACAACGGTTCGGCAATGGGAGACACAGTACGATACCGCTGGGCCAAGAGACAAGAGACTCGGCCCAACGGCACGAGACTGTATGAGGCTATCGGAGGGAGGTTTACCAATGTTCCACGCCAACTCTGTGCTAGTTAGCCTCCGTTACACTCTCCCCCTTAAACCTCACTCCCATTCCGGGTCAGCGGCACCACTGTGACGGAGGTCATCTTGCACCTGTTCACCCCCCTCGGGGATCGAACGTGCGACCTCGTCAACTACAACGGTTCGGCAATGGGAGACACAGTACGATACCGCTGGGCCAAGAGACTAGTCTCTCGGCCCAACGGCACGAGACTGTATGAGGCTATCGGAGGGAGGTTTACCAACGTTCCACGCCAACTCTGTGCTAGTTAGCCTCCGTTACAGGCGCCTCTCATAATTAGTGGTGCAGAACTGACTCACCGGTGGGCCCAGCACCCTTGCGGGCCCCTATTTTCAGAAATGTTAATATATATAGGCCTACTGTTTTTACATTTCTATATTTTTTACATTTCTGAAAACGGGACCACAAGGGTGCAGGGGCCACCAGAAAATGCCCGCTATGCTAGATGGCCAGTACAGCTACAGTAGGTTCTCATGTTTGGAGACTGCTAATACTGCTAATGAATTACATGATTATCAGCCCAATTCTTTGCTCGAACAATGAGGAAACATTCCAGTTCCAAATGTCACAGATTTCAAACATATCACAAACGCTACGCGTAAGTCATATATGTGCAACTCTTCTGTTTGTAGAGAGGTTTATTGATTGTAATTGTCGTTATGTAGAAATCTCGAAAGATTTTTATAAATGGAGAAATTAGTTAAAAGTGAAGGAAATTAAGGTCTGTATAGCATCTTCCTGCATACTGTTACATCTCATAGTCATAATATGTCCAGTGTCCTCCTCCCTTATTATGCTCCATATTCATGAACCCTCGCAAAGATAGTATTATGAATCCCATCACAGGGACGTTTTCATTCAGCGCCATTCACAGAGAGCCACTTTCAAAACAATGTCCCAACTGACACCTAACGTGGCAATGTGGGCATTATTCTATACATCCCCGCCCGGATGGAAGAAGACGAAGACGGCACAGCACATGATGGCACTGCAGATGATCTCTTTTCCATGGGGCTGCCATGTTGCGAAGATGACAGCCCCCATTGAACCCGGCGGACCCCCTCTGAAAGCAAAGCGCACGTTTTTTTGTCACTTTAGATGCCACTCACACGGTCACACACTAGCTGTCCAGAGACTGAATAGCTTTGAGCAGGGCTGGCCTGGGACAAAAAATTGTCCGGGAATTGCCGGGAATTTACAGCCAAGAGGCCGGTCATGCCAGGCCTTGAGAGAGGCAATGAAGCCTTTGGCAAACTTTTAGTCATCCATAGGCCCTACCGTAGCTGATATGTTAGGGCATACATTTACCACTTGGCCGACCCGGGTTCGATTCCCGGTCCGGGTCCTTTGCCGGTCCTTCCCCATCTCTCTCTCCCAGTTCACTTCCTGTCTCTCCTCCACTATCTCACAAAAACCAATAAAGGCTGAACCCCCCCCCCCAAAAAAAAAAAACCAAAAAAAAAAAACACTTTTAGTCATCCATTACGAGCTATTGTGACCACAACAGCCAAAGCGAATATTTAAATCTGATTTGTGCAGGTGAGCTGAGGTACACTGAGGGGGAGGACGAAAATCATCAGCAGTCCACCGGGCAAATGCCCTGTATGCCTTATGGCCAGTCCAGCCATGCCTTTGAGTGTCATTCATTGTGCTGGTATACAGCGTTGGCCTTCTCTCCTTCTGTAAAGTGAACTGCACCAGATAATGAGTCCATCAAACCATACCAAATGCTGCTGCGTTTTCACAATGTGGGAGGGAGAGAAAGGGGGAAAAACTGACCAAAGAGAATGCACTTCCTGATTAAAATGCAAAGTTATCCAAGGATGGCATGTAGAATCTGTCATCTGTGTGATCTAAGACATACAAAGCAAACGGTCTGGATGGATGAAAGAACGTTTGCTCAGAGTTTGGCAGCAAAAACGAAAATCATTGACCGATATTTGATAAATGTTTTATCTTGAAATGCTAATTTTGTTCAGTGAAAAAAACCAACCTGTCCAAATGTTAATTTTGCCAATTGAAAGACAAATCCGTTAATAAAATTCACAGAACTGACAAATTATTATTTAAAATAATGTATTTTTTATTATGTTCTGTCACCCACTGAAGTGAGGGGTATCAACGTCCAGACACCAGATCTGACCTGTTATTATTTTAAAAATGAAACAAAAAGAAATGACAGCTTCTATTGAGTTCCATTTTGGGCCCCGTCCCCCACTACACTGAGGGCCAGAGGTGGACTTTTCAACTGGGCAATTTGCCAAGGGCCCAGACTACATCTGTCCTCCATGGGGGCCCCAGTTATCACACCTAGCAGTAAACACACAAAAAATAGTCTGGATCTTAATTTGTCACTTACGTAAAGTAATCAAAGATATGAGACAAAACACTAAAATAGCACCAAAACACAGAATTTAATGTCTCTATGATGACTTGTAAAGGGCCCGTGTTTACATTTCACCTAGGGCCCCTAAACGGCTCGATCCGCCCCTGCTGAGTGGTCTCCAGGTAGAACCCAGTACTAGGCGGGTAGAACCCAGTACTAGGCGGGTAGAACCCAGTACTAGGCGGTTCCTGCTGAGCGGTCTCCAGGTAGAACCCAGTTCTAGGCGGTCTCCAGGTAGAACCCAGTACTAGGCGGTTCCTGCTGAGCGGTCTCCAGGTAGAACCCAGTTCTAGGCGGTCTCCAGGTAGAACCCAGTACTAGGCGGTTCCGCCGCAGCTTGGCTCGGTTCCTCCTCCCGCTCTCCTCTGTGTCCTCTGAGAGCGGCTCACCACTCCTCACCTGTCAGCCTCAATATAATCCAACGGCTTCATTAAATGATAAAGGGGGAACTTTTTAAAGACTTTTGAGCCCCCACCCCTTTCGTCTTTTCACAGGACTGCTCAGTCTCTGTCCCGCAGGGCCGCTGACAGCTTTGGCTGGGCCCAGGACAAAGCCATCAGAAAGGGCCCCCCACTCAATACATTCCATATAATGGAGACAGAATCACGGGTCCCATCTCTCTCTCTCCCTGGGCCCGGGACAATTGACCCCTTTGTCCCCGTCTGTCAGCTTCCCTGCTCTACCCAGTGACATTCAGACAGGGACACCAAAAAGGCGTGTCTGCCCACAGTGAAGCCCACAGGGGGAAACAAAGGGGACAGTTGTCCCAGGCCCAGGGAGACAGGGGGCCCCAAAAATTGAGTTTTCATTACATTGTATACAAAGGATGTGATGGGGGAGGGGGGGCCCTTTCAGATGACTTTGGCCTGGGCCCAGCAGACGCTGTCAGCAGCCCTGTCTGGCACGTCTGCAAAAGGTGTGGGAACAACAGCTGACTGCATGGGTCACTGAACGCCTGTGTGTTTGAGGAAGTTTAAATAGGCTCTTTTTTTCTGTTCAGACGTTGAAATGTGGGTCGTCTAGGACTGCTTTCTTTCCATCCATACGTACTTTTGCTGTAGTTCGTTGTCCACTTAGTCTCTTTGCTGCCCTTTCTCTTTAAGCACATCTTGATAGGTCCTTTTTTATTGCACTCCTATTCACATTTAAATGCCCTATTAAGGTGTCAAGCTGGATTATGTCAAAGAATTGTGGAATAGACGACAAATTCACAATTACGGTACAGTCTTTAGTCTTTACTAACTTGAGGGGTTTTTTGGGTTCTGCAGGGTGTGATTTTGTATTCCATGCGAGGGGTCAGTGCTGCTAGATGCTGGCCTGGTGTGTGTGTGTGTGTGTGTGTGTGTGTGTGTGTGTGTGTGTGTGTGTGTGTGTGTGTGTGTGTGTGTGTGTGTGTGTGTGTGAGTGTGTGTGTGTGTGTGTGTGTGTGTGTGTGTGTGTGTGTATTCCATGCGAGGGGTCAGTGCTGCTAGATGCTGGCCTGGTACCCCTGAGCGCAAACAAGCTGATTGCTGCAAAAAAACCCATCCCACACACACACACACACACTCACACACACGCACACGCACACACACAAACACACACACGCACACACACACACGCAAACACACACACACGCACACACACGCAAACACACACACGCACACACATCAAAGACACACACACACAAACACACACACACAATTTTACCACGCTCACACACACACCCACCCTTCACTCTCATCTTTTTCAGCTTCTTCACTTTGCTGCCCTCCCCACTTTGCCCCC